>NC_135777.1:20961121-21249639 GCF_028453695.1 Augochlora pura | reverse complement strand
CGGCTATTTTTAAGCCGACGGCTTTAAAGTCGCTCGGGTATGAAACAATAGAATTGGCTTAAACTGTGCGCGGCGGTCTCGTGCACGCGTGATGTTACCGGTCGAGGGGGGAGAGGGTGGGTCACGATGCTTCTCTCAATTACTGTTAATGGTAATAATTGCGGGTCATTATGCATTATAGGCACGCCGTTGAGTACTGTTTACTCGGCTAATTACAGCACGTGTGTATTTCTTAATTAAAGCCGCGTTTCTGGCCTAGGTGCACCAGCGGGAACCTAGTCGATTATGCTACTCTTCGCTAGCGTATTGTTAATGACATCGTATTTTTTAACGTCTTTAGTGTCACGTTATATACATACAATTATTTGTAAAGCTCAAAAATTAATATTTATTGTAATCCATTAAGCCAGCTAAATTTTGTTAAAATCCACAAGGTTTACGAAAAGTTTGCAAAAGAAATTGCTGTAACAAATATTGTCTTTCTTATTCTTAAATTAATTGTGGACGTTAGCTGTCAAAGTGATAATTTGAAACAATTTTTCTAAGAATTTAAATACATGTAATTTTATTTTCTGTATTTCTATTCTTTTCTGTACGAAATCACGAAGCAGAAAAAAAATAAAGGATTTTAATTAAAAATTGAAAGTTTCCACAATGTTGCTTTTTGGCTAAATTTTACAAAATATTTCGGACAAGAATTCCATGTGACTGTCGCTTGGAGAATTAACGAAATTATCGAAGTATATGTGTACCACATGAAACATAAATCTGACTATCGAAATCAACTCGACTTCGTATCAGACTCGATCCCAACCATGGAACTTGAAAGATCGAAGGCGGAAAAAGACGCGGATCGTTAACAATTGACGCGCCACCTTCATTTACCTGTTTGCAGATCAAACACAGCGAGATTCGTGCGCGAAGAGAGAGAGAGAGAGAGAGAGAGAGAGAGAGAGAGAGAGCACCGGTGTCGGATATTATCCAAGTGAATATGAAACTAGGGAACGGGTTTCGCTCGGCGGTGCATCAGTTGCGAAAGGGTTAAAGGACGAGTAGCAAGACGACAGTAGTTAGCAATTGATGTAATACCTCTGATATGCAGCCGCGAGCCTACGTTTCTGTCTCGTTACGCAGGTACCGGGGGTAGGAGGGTGGAGGGGAGGGCCCCATGGGGGATAGAGGTAGTCGCGCGCACAGGTATATATACGGGAATACCTTGCCAGTTTGTATAGTAGCAGCCCTACTTCCTGCGCCCCTATTGATCCCCCTTTATCCCGGAGCTCCTAGTCACGACATCGCCAAGAGGCACAGGGCACAGAACCTCACACAGTCAAGGAGGAGGGGGGCGATGTTTAATTCAAGTCCAAGCACAATGCTTCCTCAAGAAGCGTCTCTCTCTCTCTCTCTCACTCTCTCACTCTCTCTCACTTTCCATATAAATTATTCCGCGGTCTCGCATTCAAAGACCCCGACCTCCTTCCTCCTCCCCTTCCCGCCCCTACGGTACCCCGCCACCGTCGCGCAAAGGAATGCGCCGAAACGACCTCGCGAAAAAAATCTACGCACCTTTCTGCAAAGTGTCTACCGTGCCGTGAAAAGAGGCTTGGCCCCTTTGAGGCTCGCGTCGCCCTTCTGAAAAATTGAGGAACCCGTCCCTGGAACTGATTTTTAAGGGTTTCTCTCGGCCTAATGGCGACGCCGCGTCGCTCTCCCTCGGATCGTCTCGACCCGCGTAGCGCTCCTCTTTTCTATCTTCAGAACTTTCGGTTAATGATCAGCTTTCTTCTTTCTTTGTCCGGTTCGCGACGTTTTCCCTGCGTTCTGTGGAATTCTCTTTAGCTTTTGGACGCTTTTCTCGAGTCTTCATCCTTGATACCGTATCGCGGGGTTTCGCTGAAGTTTCAATAAGGAACTATGAGTCAGCGAAGCAACTATTTCGCGTTTAGAACCACGTGCATACGATACCGTTGACGCTGTATGCATTTCGTGTGAAAATTGTCGAGTGTGTAAACACTGATACAGTAGAACTCCGTTTATGTGAACCGAGCAGGACACGACCAGTTTACGTAACCGGGTAGGTTTATGTAATGGGAGTCCGCTGATTATCCGTGGTACTTGTAACTTTTCATTCGGATCGACGGTGTTCCGTCGAACTTAATGAAGCTGTTCTCAATTTGAATTCACCTGGCGATGATTTAATTGAAATTTTCATTTTAAGATCAATTCTTTTTATTAATTCATTTATTAATGCCTACTATATATATATTTAACATCCTAGAATTTAATAAAAATACTGGTTCATTAAAAACGTCTAACATTGTTCAAAAGTTAATTTATGCTGAATTTTGATTAGACAAGCTAATACTCGTCGCGTTCAAAGAACTTTCTTTTAATAATCCAGGTGTGTACTGCATTTTATTTGTTACTTTTTGGTAGATGCGAGAATATATCGTCTTACCCAAATTCAAATTTTCGCGAATCGATTCGAAACGCGCTCTCGCGTCCCGCAGGATTTCGAAAAGATTTGTCGCTCGGCGAACCGGAACTATTTGCGCGTATAAATTTGGCCGATCGCCGTAACCGGGCAGTTTCGCGAACAACTCGTGCCGGATCGGCGCGGCAATAATGCTCTCGCGCGCGCGCGGGCGGACCGATCCGTAAAGTTTCGGTCGGTATACGGGGTAACGCGCATTCCTTGGGAATCGTGGATTCTATTTGGATACGTGTCAGATGTCTAGTGGACAGGGTCCGCGGTTTGCGGCGGCGAACAACCGTTATCCTCATCCGGACTACGCTCCGAAAACCGCTAACAGTTACGGGACGGATCCCCTCGTTTCGACCAAAGTGTATCCTCGCGTACGACCGTACCGCGCGAGTTTAGTCGGCCGCGCGCGTTCCCCTTTTCGGTCCGTGGTACGATACGACGGCGAGCAGACCGCGCCGTGCCCGGCGAGTAATTTCGTCCATCGACGGCCCGCGAAAAAATAAAGATATCCCCCCTCCCCCCTGTCGGAGATATTAGAGACCCCGGACCCCATCATTTTCTTTCGACCGCGGCCGAGCATTCCGAATGCGGCGGTCGTTCCGTGGGACTCCGCCTTCTTTCGCTCGGAAGGTGGACCACCTCCTCCTCCTGCTCCTCGTGGCCTTTTTGCCGGCGCGCCGATCAATCTCCCAGAAAAATACGGACAGTTATCCAGCCTTCTTCTGCGGGGCCGGACGCGTCTTTCGGGCCCGCGCGAAATCCTCTTCTCGGTGCCGGCTCACGGGGCCCCGGACATTAGTCGCGGGGCAATGTCGTATCGGGTACGGGAGATAAGACGTCCGATTTAAGTTCGCGGGTAAGGAAGCGCGCGAGAAGGATTAAAGGTCAGTGGTATGGTAGCGACGAGGACAGGGACCAGAGGCAAAGCAAAAGAGAGAGAGAGATGAACGGATAGGGACAGAGTGGGCGAGCTAGAAAGAGAGGGACGTGAACGGTGGCTGCGTGGCCGGGGAAGCGAGCGGGGGAACGAGACCTGTGGAGATGTAGGAGCCGGGTGGACTCAGAATCTTTTGGGACTGTCGACCGATTTAATTGGCTTTCTGGCGGAGGACTGGTCTCGTGGCAAGCACAACGAGTCTTGATTCTTCTCCGAGACAAGTCCAATAAATCCTGCGGGGTTCCCTCGTTCGCCCGGGCCGCGTTCACCTCGCCCCACCCTCCTTTAAACGATGGTGACAAACTAAGCCGGGCTCCTTCCCTCCGCTTCTTTTTCCCACCCTCTCGCCGCTTTTTTATCTGATCTCGCGGCGGAGGATACACAAGAAACACAAACCGTCCACCGGTGGTGGGGGGCGGAGGTGTAGTAGATGCCACGTACCGATAGACTCCGGACGATAGAACCACGAACGGAGCGAGGAAAATGGTGGGGGAGAAACGGAGTAAGAGATAGAGAAAAAGAAAGAGAGAAATAGAGAAAAAGACAGAGAGAGAGAGATAAAAAGAAAGAGAGAGAGAGAGAGATGAATTCTTGGTCTCGGGGACGAGGCGGTCCAGAAAAGGGTTAGGATACTGGATGAACGGAGAGGAGACGAGAATCCGGCGTGAAAGTCCGTGGGCTCTGGTAGCCGGTGATGTCCTCGCATTAAGAACTCGTTCTCCTTATCGGCGATGATTTATGCCGGCATTCAATTTTTAGGCTCCTCGTCGAAAGGGAATCACCGAAATAAATACGGATCCCCCGCCGCCAGTGTCCTGCCCCCCAGGACTCACGCGGAGGACAGATGTTTTTCGGCGATTGCGCCCTAAAACCGGCCACATGTCCGGGCCATCTAGTCGACGCCTAACTGCTCATCATAGCCGGTGCCGCCCCCCCCCCCCTCTCTTTCGGAAAGATACTCGATTTATCGCCGGCCCGTGTTATCCTTACAACGGCTTGATTAAATGTGCAGCCGGCACTTCGGATGGAAAAACCGAGGGATTCGAGCTTCTTCGACTTTCCGTCGGCGTTAACACTTTCACCCCTTGCACTATGATTCGTGCTGCGTCAATTAGCATTTATTCGCTCCGAATAATTTTTTTAATAGGAATAGACAATTCCTATTGATACAGCGATATTCTGAAGTGTCTTGAGTAGTTCTGCTATTCTTTGTCTTTTTTTATTTATATTTATCGCAAATACCTCAAATCCGCTACCTATTTATAATGTTAAGGTCTATATAAAAACTATCGTGCGCAGAAAGATTATATAAGATTATAAAGATGATATAAAGATTACATAAGATTATGTAGAATTAAAAAGATAAATATGTTGGAGAAGATTTACATATGGAATTGTATATTATCACAAGTATAATCAGTTACTTATATTTTTGTGGAGGAGGACATGTTCACTTTTTACACAGGTCACGTTCATTTTTTATCTTTCTAATTGGATAAGAGTGCGATTGAAAAGTTTTGTTCGCCTAAAGAAAAATGTATAACACTACGTGGAGATCGAAATAGTACGGTATACAATTTATGTAGAATTTTCAATTGGCACTAGTTAATTGTTTAATGATCTATCCGAGCGCGAAAGTTGCAATTATATTTTCCTTAAGAAAAATTGCAGAACTCGTTAGCTGCGAGTGATATACGCGATCGGAAATTCGATTTCCCAATACTAGAATGTAGAGCGATCATTAAAAACTGTTTTCTGGTTCGAAAAACCAATTATATAGACTGCGAACGCTGACGAAACGATCATAGCGAATTTAACAAGAAGCGAATACTTGCGAATGTAACGCGGTCGATTATCGCGCGAAACAAAAGCGCCTCGCTTTTCGCGCATCGTATTATAAACTTTCGAAGAAATTTAAGAAGCTCCCATACGAAATCGAAGTTGCGGCGGTACACCGTTAACGAGCGAAACACGCGTGTTTTTCTGTGTTAATAACGTGGATAAAAGAAAAAAGGAAAGAAGAGGCAACAAGCATAAAAGCCGGACACAGGCGTTAGAGAGTGTCGGCGCGTCGGTGTGCTCGTAAAATAAATGGCGCAGCTTTAAATACGTTATTCGAAACCGGGCACGAAATTAAGATTCTATCTACGTACGGGAGATCGCCGATCCTTTAGGGAAGCGGCCGGCGTTTTCGGACAGTTATCGCGCCGGTTCTTAATTTGACATAATTTTATCTGTTATCGTTCGAAGCTCGCTCGTTAATTACGCCCACGCGCGGCGAAAGAGGTGTTGCTAATGTCGCCGATAAATATGCGATGGCTTGCGTTTTAAATCGATGCGGCGGCATAAACAACCGTTGATACACACGGATAGAGCGAGAGAGAGAGAGAGAGGAAAAAATCTATCGGCATGCAGAGTTCGGAAGGCCGTTTGAGATACAAGGGACAGGTTTATGAGCCGGCCCGTAGCGTTAGAACGCTCCGATCGCGCAGAAGTGTCGCCACTTTGATCCGGACCGGGAACTGTGCCGCGTATGTAACTTTGTCGCGCGTGTGAAGTCTCTACGGGCGACTCGAAGTTCCATTCGATTAGAACTTTCACATTGCTCGATGTTACAAAATTATTTATTAATACATCGGCTGTAATTTGTCACCGATTTTCAGAGAATAATATCTAACATCTGATATTATTTTTATTAATAATATGACAGTAGTTTGTAACAGACCACTGCAGTTACCATTGTTTTACTTTGGTTTTTAATCCTTTGCGCTGTAACAGGTATGGGCACGCGTGAGGTCAACGAGAGCCGCATTCCAGTTTTTCATATATTATGAAAAGTCATGCTATAGCTACACGGAATGAAACACAGAAATTCGTATAGAATATGTATATAAGAAAATATAGTTAAGAAATTATAAAAGTTCTTTTTATATATTTTCATATATTAGAAAAAGTCATGCTATAGCTACGCAGAATTAAACACAGTAATTCGTATAGATATAGAATACGTATACAAGAAAATATAATTAATAAATAGGAAATAGTAATTTCAAAACTTTCGTAGTAAAAATAAAATATAATAAGAATGCATCAATGCAAAGCATAACATTTAACGAAGAATTCGAAAAATAAGCTAGACTTTATCATATATTATTATATATTAAATATATAATTATATATTCTATAGACTTATATAATATCGAAAGGGTAGGATTCTTTGGAAGATCCTCTGCCATTTCGGTCATCCCTGAAAGGATTAAGAGAAGTCAATGGTTTCCAGCGGAAGTGAAATATTACCTTATAATTTCATCGCTCAGCAAGGAGAAAATATGGCAAGATGTCCGCGCGACACGCTGACAGGACGGAACCGGGCACGTCCGCGTCCCCCCTCCCCTTGAGTAGTCCTGCGGAATAGCGATCGTATTAAGACTGAGAGTCACTGAAGTCCCCCGGTCGCATCAACTGGAATGTATTCATCCATCGAGTTAACGCACGCTCAATTTGTCCGGGACTTGTCAGGCTCGGTGGAAAAGGATACCTTAATAAATTGTTGCCGTGTTCAGCCGGGCCCAGGACCCCGTTCCTTCTTTTTCAAGCCGATGCCCGATGGCGGTGGTCGCGGCCGACGCGACGCGACGTTTCGAGTTTTGTGCTGGAAGGGTATTGTTTTGTACTCGGCATCGGTGTTCTCGCTTTTTTACGTGCTCGATCAGACGGGGACCCCGGGCGCGGTCCCGATGCTTTATTTTTTACACCTGACCACCGGCCTGGGGCTTGTCTTTAAATTTCTTGCCGGTGGTGATCGGGCATTCTCTCTCTCTTTTTCTCATCCTCCTCTCCCGCTATCTTCTTTAATTTCATTTCCCCCGTCTGATCGATCGTTCGTCAACGGCCCGGCAAACGGTGTGTTTAAAACCCACAGGTGTTTACGGGACGCGGCCTTTTTTCAACACCTGGGCAGCAATGTATTCTTAGTTTCGAGAAGAGGAGATCTTTGAAATCAGCCGATTGAAAAGTATTACAACAGTTGGTTAATTGTTTATCATTAGAATTTAGTTAACGAATTGGATATCGAAAATTCGTCGTGACAATTTTTTAAAAAATAGACGAAATGTCTATAAAAAAGGTAAAGATTTAATCCTTTCGCATGGCTATAGAATATTTGATTTATTTTAATATGCCACGCTAAAAATTCACGTTTGCTAATAAAAACACTGGTCACGCCCAAATACTATAACATTGTTAATGCATCTATTAATTGTAGATCATCAATTGCGAGATACTGACATTATACACACAAATTGTTTCTCCTATCAATTTCAATAAGTCGATTACTTACCAATCTCGCTGACAAATGCAATCTACGCGCAACCGAACATTCGCCCGCATTACAGCTTCAAATGACGCCGATTAATTTTCCATTCGCGGCCATTAAGCGTGACCGGTTCTTTTTTTATTCCGCCGGTGCTTTGGCAGTCGCAAGAACGAACGTTATCAAATCATCCGATAAACGTGGAAATCGATATCGATAACGAACCGCGCGGGCGGAACTCGACGACGCCGCGAACCCGCGTACAATTCCTTCGAATTCCCCGTCGCAAGGAGAACGAGATCCCGGAATTGTCGAATATTCGCATTTAGCGGACGGTTCTGCCAATATTTTTCCGAAATAAGCACGCCGATGCCGGGCATCCCTGTCCCGATGCGGGCTTTATCGACAACGCGGGATGATACGTTAAAAAGGAAGCGTCGACATTACATCTCCGCGCATGGGCTGCCGGTCGTGTACAATACAGACACACGCGATGACACACGTATAAGGACGCTGTATCGTATACATATATATATATACAAGGCTATCTATATACCCGATCCCGATGAAAATCTCATTTCCGACGTGTACCTTTTCTAGTGGCCCCTAGTAGATTTCGGTCGAGGGATTGCGCCATCTCCCGACGCTGGAAATATCAGACCGGCCAATATTATTGGGCAAGATGAAGTTATTTGGGTTAGGTCGGGTCCGGGGTTGCGTTATTGTCTGTCCGGCATCGAACTAGTCCACGTAATCATAGAGCAAAGCTCCTGATCCTCCCTACTAGCGGTCTCTATACGAAAGACGCAAAATCGTACGTGTTCCAGCCGACCCTCGAAGCCGGGCTTTTCCCTCGTCCGCTCGCGGACGCGCCGGATACTGAAATTGAAAAATGAAATTGATTCTCGAGGCCGGCCTTTTGTGGCCCCGCGCGTCGCCCTTATTAGATCTATTTTCTTCCGGGCCGCGTGGCCGCGAAGTTAAAGCGATTAAACGGCGATGCTACGACGTTTCCTCGCGCGGAATCTTCGCGTCCCTTCTCATAATTATGCGAGCCGGCGTGCTGTAACTTCGCCGCGGAATTATTAGTCCTCGACTACGACGGAAACTCGGTCTCAAAGTGATTTTTAGTATTCCGTTTTGTTTGCCTTGTTTTGCCTTTGGAGACTTGCCGGTCTCCGACCAGATGGCGCACGTATCGAGATGTAAGCGCATATTTTAGACACAAAACATTGTATAAGCCAGCTGGACCCTGAGTCCGTCAGGCGAATCTGTTGACTGATTTTTCAGTACGTAATGCATTAATAAATCGCCATTTCATGTGCCAGTAACCCAATTCGCATAATTTTTCATTAAATGTATAAATGATAAATGTATAATCTAACCTGGAATATCTGCGCTGCGTCTTCTTTATTTCTATATATTGACAATAGAATAAAATTATATATATTTGATAAACTATATATTTACTACTTTTTTCTATCGGTGAACGTCGGGTGTGCTCGGTTGTTCTCTTCGAGATCGATGCGAAAATAAGAAATTTAGTGGCGGTAATTCGTCCGCGTCGAGGTAATAGACCGGAGCCGTTCGCATAATAAACGAGATAATCGCGGGCCCCGACGCGATAACGATCAAGGTAGGGCCACGGAAGCGTCGAAATCCTCGAGATGCCTCGTTTGATTTTTCGCCGGCGGTTTCAGGAATTTCGTGAAACATTGACACGGCGCGGTTGTCGTAAAAATTTACGATCCCGAGGGCCGGAGCCGGGCGGGCGAGCTCCGGGGGCCTTATCTTTACTTTCACACCCCAAATGACCGACACGAATCAGCCCCTCCGGTCGGAGGACTTCAGACGATTTCTGTCGGCGCTGCCTCCCTCTTTCCTTCCTTCCTCCTCGTCCTCCTCCGACCGTTTACCTGAAATTTGTAACTCTTTCTTTTAATGCTGTTGCTGCGCCTCCGGCACGCCGCGACGCGCGAATGTTTCATTGGACAATTTATTACGATCTCCTTTTCTGAATTTCGCGGAGGAATTTAGCTGCTTTTTGCAGCTACGCTGCATTTTTGCCGGGATTTTTAATCGGCGATATATCAGGCGCAACGAGATCTACGTGGCGATTTTTAAATCATTTTCGTCCTGGTTGGAATAATTTCGTAAGGGAATTTTTATTACAAAATTTTATCGTAGATAATCGAAAATTATTTACAAGACCTAGTTGATTATCTGCGATGCATTTTGTTCTAATTTTCAATTTACAGTGAATCGGCTGTTTGATGCGAAGAAGAATTTTCTCAATGTATTTGTATGAACATATTTGAAGCAATTTACCAAACGTTCAATTTGAATCAACTTTAACCTTAAAAAACAAAGTTTAGAAATATATAAGATAGAAATATAGAGTAAGTTTAGAATAATATAATAAGTTTAGAAATATATAAAAGAAAGCGGACGCTAAAAATTTATATAAATACAAATCGCTATATTCGGGGATCATTCAAAATTTGAAACAAAGATTTCGAGCGCTTCGATTAGAATAAAATCTCTCCACTATCTATAACAAGTTTGTTTAATACTTTCGTAGTTTGTCTCGCGACAATGCTCTAATTACGACCAATTACAACGCAACCTTTTAAATGAAAAATTTCGCCGTTCCGTCTCATCCGACACAAATCCATGTAGACCAACTGCGGCCGCGAGGTCGGCCGAGCGACGTTAAATGTAGATTGATAGGCGCTGCGGCGTGACATCGGTTAAAACAACCACATATCAAAATTAATACCAGCACCGAGTGAAATACGAGGGTTCGAACCTTTGTCCTGGCCTGGTAATCGTCGCGCGTGCTACCGCGTGTTCTCCTTTTGCTTTAATTGATATTGGGACAAATCTCTACAACAGCTTCCAGTTGGGGCATTGTCGTCGTAAACTTCTACGAGCGAAGCGTGACATCCAGCTGCCTTTTAAAAGGAATTCCGTGAACAAGCATCTATCGCAAATGTTGTTTCGTTTGTTTGTTATTATCTTTCTAGTTTGGATATCATCGCCACGCTGTACATTGAAATAAAATTATGATATATTGGATAAAAAATTTTAATATAGGAATTATAAAAATGAGAGATTAAAAGTAAAGATATTTAATAAACATTAGCGAATTAACAGTTTATTTATCGATAGCTTATTGCTTACTTTTCTAAGTAATTCT
This sequence comes from Augochlora pura, assembly GCF_028453695.1. Lineage (NCBI taxonomy): Eukaryota > Metazoa > Arthropoda > Insecta > Hymenoptera > Halictidae > Augochlora > Augochlora pura. The sequence continues at coordinate 21,238,706 of NC_135777.1, read as the reverse complement.
GATGTATGGAAAATAAGTTCTATAATTTTTTTAAAAATAATAATGCCAGACAAAGTCACACAATATTCGTGTGAAAAAATCGTGAAAATTAAATATAAGTTATCTTCGTAAATGAAACTGGTAAATCGTGAATTTTTGTGCAAAACAGTGCAAAGTTAATTTTCTATGATTTTAAAAGATTGAAACTAATGCGACGATATTCATTAATTTCTGCAATGTATATATCCCTGTTTTTATTATACTTGCTTAAAATCTGCGGTCTAATAATAGAATCAGCGGGAACGGTGAAGCATGGTTCGGTTTATTTCGGCCCGAGATTCGGCCGAGGAGGTTTCATCAAAATCGATGACCCAACAACCGCGACCTCTCCTCGTGTAAAGCCTGTTTATAGTTCCACGTGATACATGCCGCACTGTCAAAATTACGCGCAAGCACCACTAGTTCACGACAGCAATTAGTAGAAACTTCGTCGAGCACCCGATAAATTAAGATTTCGAGGAAGATGGCGGTGGACGGCTCGCCGCGTAGACCAGCGTCGTCTTTCGGCGTGCCCCTGGTCTTCTCACCCCCCCCCCCCCCCTACCCCTCGCGATTCTTTCTTCCTCGATTCCGGGAGAACCGTGTTACGTCTCTAGGAATCCTCTCGGTAACCGGCCGGAATGTCCTGAACAGGCGACGAGGATGGATGAACGTTTATTGGACGTGACCGAGAGAGCCCGGTTGCTCCCCCCCTCCCCCTCCGTCTTCTACGGGAGCGGTTGCGGCCGCGGAAATTCCGCGCGCATACTTCGCCCGTGCCAAGACGGTGGGGGGAGGGGGAGGCGGGTTCGAAGAGCGCCTCTCCTACGGTCTCATGAAAGTTTCACCGATCGTTTTCATACAGACACGGTTGTTTAGCCGCGTCGACGCTCGGTCGCGACAAATTGCGGCCACTCCGGTCCACGTCGATTCTACAATATTAATCGCTTCGTTTCCGGTTGGTCGCGGTAATAATAGACCGCGAACGCGGCGACGTTCATTTATTCTTCATCCCCGTGTCTTCCGGTGCTTGTCCCGCGGATTACCGAGCGGCCGTCTCCGCTCGCCTTTTATTCCGCCCGTTCCGCCTACCACCGAACAACACCTTGCGTTCACCGCTGCGGAATTATTTATTCGCCGCTAAGTGGAGAACCTTTCGGCTGGTGCGCCGCCGGGGTTTTCTTGCCGGTCGACGGAATCGAAGATGTTGCCGCGGCGAAATTAGATCGCGATAATCGGTCGATGGGATTTAATGGGCTTCCGGCGCGATGCGTTATCTACGGTTTAATGGAACCTTTAACGCGGTCCGTCGGGTTTTTCGACGAGGTTTTGCGAATTCGATTTCGTTCAGTTTTGTTTTATTATGGTTCAGGATTTGAATCGTCGTTCGAGTGTGCTTAGGATTATTTATAGATTTGTTTAAATATTGTTTAAGGTTTATTCCTTTTAACGCGTACCACGTTCTTCGAGGTGTTGCAGCCAGGTGTCGAAATTGCACGAGAATTTCAGCGCAGGGTGGAGAACCACGATGCTCGCGGTTTCTATTTCAATCCGTCGATCGCGTGCCGTTAAGGACGCGGCAAGGAGGCGAGCTTTCACGTCGGTGAATCGTGATCGAAGACGAACGGTGAAAGTTTTTCGTTTTTTTTTTTTTTCGGGGCGCAATGTGGCTTTCGTCGCAGCGGGGGGAAAGGCCAACGGGTTGACAAATGAGGCCCGGTGACGTAGGCTTCACGCTGCGAACCCCGCTAATTGGACGCGTATTATTAACAAGATGGCGCGCGGAGAGACCGTTCCCCCCCCCGTCCGGTGTTCCGGGTCCCGGGACAGATATACGCTTCCCCTAATTACCCGGCAGTTTTTGCCCCGGGTCCCCTCTCCCCCTCCCGCCGCCGCCGCCGATGAAGAGCCGCGGTTAAACTGAATCCATTAGCGATAAATCACCGTCCATTGTGATAACAATCGGAAGCGAACGTCCTTTACGGTTATACGAATTTATTGCCATCGCGATAGAACCGGGCGACACCTGTGCCCAGGGAAACCGGGACTCCCGGTCTGTTCACGATCTGGTAACTGTTTCTTTTTTTTTCTTTTTTTTTGTTGTTGTTGTTTCGTTTGCTCGTTTGCGTTTATTTTCCTGATTTCATCAAGAGTTTCGGAGGACGTGTGTACGGTGTCGGACGATGCGATAAGATGCTCGATACGTTTGGATATCTTGCGTAATTGGACGTGGAGAACGACGCTCGCCTTCTTGCGCGAGGAGGAAGTTGGGAGGAAATGGTTAAGCGCGATGTTAACCATTCTTGGTTTAGAAGTCGGTTTTAGTATAATTTAATACAGCGTGTGATGTAGGGTGGCGATAATGGTTGATAATGATAAATATTTCTAAAATGTAGTTCGATCGGTTTATTTCGAATTCGACGATAATTGTTTCACCGATGTTTTCGTCGACGCCGCATTTCGCCGGCATTATTTATATACCGGGACATTGAAATTATCAATAAATTATGTTGATGCATCGACGAATGCTGTTCGTGACACTTGCATCAATTGTTAATATACTTTTGATGAATAAGCATATCCTATACGCTTGTCGTTAGCTTTTATATATTGGTTGATATTATTTTTAGTTTTACTAGAATAAATATTCTAGTAGAATTTATTATATTTAAATTTATTATATTATTATATTTAAATATTATAATAGAATATTTTATAATAGAATAAATATAGAAATATGGAAATATAGAAATATAGAAATATAGAAATATAGAAATATAGAAATATAGAAATATAGAAATATAGAAATATAGAAATATAGAAATATAGAATGTTTAATGCTAACGTGAAAACTCTGAAAACCTAAAACTATTTACGGCCGACTGGTCGGTGAAATTTGAACAGTATAGACAACGTCGTCGTTATACATAGAACGTTTTGTGAAACACATTCCAATGGGTTCGAACGAATTTCTCCGTTATCGCCGGGCGAACGGGAAGATAGAGCCCGCGTCGGCGAGGGCAACGACGAAACATTAATTGCTCGTATAAAATTGGAAACATCGTTGGTAGCCGGGACGGAGCAGAAACGAGGCGGAGCCCCCCCTCCGGTGCCTTCGAGTTGTTAACGAAATGATAACACCGATGAAACTCCCGGAGCGAGTTCTAACGAGGATCTAATTGAGCCGGGTCGAGGATAAATATTACAAACCCGTTCCGCGTTAACAGAAAATAATCGTGTTTCACGAACTTTACGCGGGACAAATGAATTTCTGATAGAATATCTGGTGGCCGAGGCGGTTTCCGTTTGCCGCGAGCGCGCGCTCGCGGAGGAGGAGTGGGGGAGAGATCCCGCGGTGTTAACGTTTCGCCGTTGCGTGTCCCGGGGGTTGGTTTCCTTTCCGCGGATCTGGAACGTTTCGGCGGCAGCTCGTTAATGTTGCCAGCGATTTCTGTAAATTCTGTTCCAGCGAAGTATTCCTCTCCTCTAATGATGAAATTCTCTTGTTAACTTCAAACACGGGTAATTGCGTGGCAGGAGGGGGGGGGGGGGGGGGCAAGCTGCTCCCACGCGGTAACGTTGCTCCATTTAATTAGAGGAAAACGTAGATTACGCGGATACGCGGACGGGTTACGTTGTCTGATAAGTCGATTACAACCGGGCGAAATTGTTTTCCGTGTACGTCTGGTTTCTTGCTTCGGCGGGGTTAATTAATCACGGAAACCGTGCGATACTTCACGGTCCTCTTAAACTTCGTGCGATGGAATGTTTACCGTCCGCGAACACCTCTTTGATGTCGTTTTGCACGGTATTTTGCATAATTTCTTGACGCGATATTGAAGAGGTGGATCCGATAATTTGGCGCGCGAGTCTTGGTTTTGAGTTTTGGGTCAGCGTTTACGGTGGCGCGAAGAAGTTCCAAAAGTTCAATAACTTGATATGGGCTGCGAAAGATAGTTAAAAATTATCAGACGAAAAGGTTAAAAAACGTGATTTTCTTTTTTTCCATTCGAAGTAATAACATAGTTAAAAAAAGAATTGTGTAATTTAGAGAAGTGAAAGATTTTTCTGAAACAAGCTGTAGGGCAGAAAAATATTAAATAAATTGTATTTTATTTCGTTATTAATAAGATCCGACATTTAATGGCGCTTCGAAGTGTTCCATAACCTAATTGCAAACACAAAGTTCCTCGAACTTCTGTTAAACTTCCTATATTGATTATAAGATGTTGGTATTGAATACAGCATGCTTCAACTTCCCATATTGAAACGACATACTTCGATAATATCTTCGATTAATTTATGGCATCTCAGGAATCTCTCTTACCATTACGATGTCGACCACATCGACCGAGCCCTAACAAACGGTACGATATAATTGCCTTTGAAAAAAAACCGCGAACGCCGATTCGGCGCAGTTCCCGAGGGCGCAACGCCGGGCCGCAAGGTGCAACGGAGGCGGATCTCGGGGCGCAAACAGCCGATGATAGTGCACCCCCCTCCAATTAGTCGTTCCCCGGAGCGCAAATAAATTTGCCAGTCGGCCGGGACGTGGAAAAAGCAATTATTTATTCAAAAAGTAAGGATAGGGAACGGGTCAGGACGGGGTCCGTGGAAAGTTAAACAGACCTAACGACGTAACAGCCACTAAACCAGTCGGCCGGACGTCACGGTCTGTTATCGTAGCGCGTCGCAGGTAGTAAAATAAGCCGGTCACTCGCTCTTCTCGATGAGTATATACACATATACGCGTATACACGTTCGGGGACATCAAAGCTCCCGTTTTCAAATAAGAAACGATCGCCCGGTGGAAGGATTGGCGGAGCCGTGCGGCCCCCGAAAGTGCGAACCGATAAATTATGACCAAAAGGGGGAGGAGGAGGAGGAGGGGTGGAGGCCGGGGCGTAAATACGCCGGCGGCCCGATCACCTTGAACTTAAACGGAGAGAAATACCGGCGGGCGAAATGAGAGGAGGGAAGGAGCAACAAGACTACTTTTAGCGGGAAAATAAATAGGCGCCATATTGCGCGCGACCAAGGGAACCAGTTCAAAAATAGGTCCAGGACGCTTCGACGTATTCCTGGCAGCTCCTCCTCGCGGTAGCTTGCGCAGAGAGAGAGCGAGAGAGAGAGTAAGAGAGGTGCACACGGTCGTTAGCTTCTGGGAAAAGGCTAATTAAAAAGCCGTAAAGGAAGTGACGCACGTGCGCCAACGAAGGTCTCTCTCTCCGGTGTGTTCCTTAAACACCAACCCCGGCCTCCCCGCCGCCGCCGCCGCCGCGGTGCTTCGTGGAAAGCGCGGAGTCGCGATTACGACTCCGCTCCGTCCTCAAAGATTTTCACCGACACTTTTCCGGGCCGCACACCTCCCCTAATTGACCTGCATACCGAAGACTCCGCGCGACGGATAATTAAAGGACTTCCCTGCTTTCGTAATCTCTTTCTCCTCGCCGAGGAGAACCGCGCCGGCCGGACTCGAGCGGAGTCCTCCTCCGCGTCTCTTGCGGAAACGCTGTTGATCCAGTATTCATGCCGGTCGCGGCCGCAAACCGGCGAGAACACACACCGCCCCCCAGCTGAAAAATCCTGAGATTGTCGATTCCAGGTGGATTGTAATTAACGGAGCGCGGATTTTGTGCGGTTGGAATGAAAGTGGGCTGGGAACGGTGAAAAGATTAAAAGGATTTCTATACGGTCTTTTCATCTCGTTAAAATTATCAACGGATATTTTATTTGTGTCTTTTATTTGTGTCGCGATCAATGGAGATAATTATCGAGATTATTATATCGTATATACTATGTTTAACAGATATTTGTTATTTGTTTAGGTTCGTAATATTTAATTTATCACGTACGGAAGTTCGAACATAACCTCTGCTGATCCGTTTCATTGTTCATAATTTCATCGTTCGATTCTTGCGGATTTTCATCGGTTTGTTACGTAATCTTCTTCTACTAAAACGACGAAAACAGGAGAAATTGGACCGTTTGAAATAACAATGTCAGCTTTATTTTGCTTTCTGCAGATCTCCGCGTAGTTATCTCTCTTTGTGCGCCTCTCCTTTCGGATTGTGAAGTATCTCCCTCGCATTAAGACGCTGCGGGAAATATGAAGCATCTTCAGTCACTTTCTTCCTTATCATTTCGTACTATTCGTCACAGGAATAGGATCGCCCGTGGTATGATAAACTATCGTAATTCAAGATAAACACGAACTACGGATTAAACATTTCTCTTCGCTTTCGGTTCGTAAGAAATGTTATCCATAACCCTCGAATCGTGCGATCAAATCCAATTTAGAATTGTCGCTTTCATATCGCTAAATTGTTGGATTTAGCATTCCGACTGCGACGATCACGAAAACGTCATTTATTTGATGAAATTAAAATTGAAGGATCGTTTCGAGCGCAATTAATTTTATATTTATCGGATAAAAGTTTACACGAATTTAATATGTTCTTTTCGATGAATATAAAGTTCAGTGCAAAATCTTCTTTTCAGAATTAAAATTTGGAAATAAAAGAATGTAATGGAATTTATTGAAATTAATATGAAATTAATTTTATATTTATCGAATAGAAGTCTACACGAATTTAATATGTTCTTTTCGATGAATGTAAAGTTCACTGTAAAATCTTTTATTCGAAATTAAAATTCGGAAATAAATAAAATAGAAGAATACAGATATTCTTTTTTGATAATAGTGAAAAACAAATCAAAGGTGCAGCAATTGGTCAGCCAGGCTCTGTTACACTTTCGAGAACGAACCAGGTCGCGCGATCACGATCTAAAAACCGCATTCTAGACACGGGAGCAAAATTAGGTCTCCGCCGAACGGAACAAGATTCGTAGCCCCGCTCGACCTCGGACGCCCCGTGACCCCCAATAAAATGGTACCAGCGCTAGTCCATTCTCGGACGGTTCCCAGCGATTTTTCCCCCCTCCCCCCGGCTGTCGTCCACCTTTCTTAATTGCCGTGAATTCCGCGCGCGCGTTACAATCGAGGGACGGTTTTCCGCGGGTGCGCGGGGTGGGGGGACGCGGCCGGCGGATTAAACGGGGCCGAGCCCCGAAAACCGGGCGAGATATTTCTGGAACGGCCCTAAATTTCGTGGCGCTGTTGCTCGCGCGATTAACAACACGTTGCGAGCGATTTGTCGGCGTTCCAGGCACGAAGAGGCATCGCCGCGGTCCCCGACGCGTACGGGCGGTTACTATTTTCGTGCGTTCCATGGGAGACGACACCACCCGATGCGGGGCTCCTCGAGCCGCGATTAGCGCTCCCGAGGGCTGCGACGGGACGAACCGCCCGTCCCCGGTGATGTATTTAAAGGATCAATTTTACAGCGGGGCTATTATGCTGTACGGTGTCACGTTCGAACGGCGGGTCCTTAGCGCCCGGCGAACGAAAAATAGCCGCCCGCGTCCCGGACGAATCGCGCGTGGGCGCCCCACCGAAACCCGGTCGTATTATTTGTTTATTTCCCGGGTGTCGGGCACCTTGCCCTTTGCACTCGCCGGCGATAAGTCCCGTTTAATGGCCGATAGTCTTAGAATCACGCGGCGAAAGACGCGACTGGGTAAAAATACCGATTTTATGGGGACTTCGCGCATCCGTTCGAATGTCCCGAAAAATCGTCCCAAAAAATCGTCCCGATAAATATCGGAAAGCTATTTCAGTTTTACAAACCTTTTTTTCTTTGTTTTATTTTTCATATAGCCCGCGTAATCAATCGAGAGTTCTCGATTAGCTTTTTATTCTGGTACATTGTTTCGCTGAGTGAGTGCAAATGTGTTTCGGCGAGAGGGCCGGTGCGCGCTCGATGAAAGTGGAGTGCAATGAAAAATATTATCAAGCTGCGTTTTCATTACTTTCGGGACGAGGTGTATCGGGGCGAGTTTTAATGGGGCCGTCAATAAATATTGACTGGCGTTATTGTGTCACTTTGTGTTCCTGCGGAAGTAAGGTGAAGGGGCCTAATATAGGACACAGGTGTTCATTTCTGTGCCAATTGTATTTAATTACTTTGTCACTTTAAAGGAAACATCCTTTTAAGAACATATTTTCGATAATTCCAATATTACTTAGAAACCCACCCTGTATGTTAATGTGTGACGTGATAGTTGATTAAGTAATGTTCTATTTAATATTCCACGAATCGGGACCAAAGAAAAAATTGAAATATGCAACGGTATGTTTTCGTTTAAAAACACCTTCGAATGAACATTCTTTAATTCGAACGATCATTGAACGATCATATTTGTGAAGAATAATGTTCAAAACTTTTGCGTTCACTTTCATATGTTGTCGCATTGTTCTAGGTATTATTACATATTAATAGATTTTATTATATATTAAAAGGCATTAATATATATTAAAAGGTATTATTATATATTTATAGATATTATTATATATTTATAGATATTAATATATATTAATAGGTATTATTATATGTCAATAACTATTATTATGTATTAATAGGTATTATTATTATTATTATTATTATTATTGTAATATTTTCGTGAAAGTATTTTCCGATTAAAAATACACAGACCGCGCGTACAAACGAATGTACGCTCGCGTCATCGTGCGCGATATAAATCGCGGCGAGCGCGCACGAATCCAAAAACAAATTTTCGTGATCCACGACGGTGGAAACGGATCAAAGGATCTGGATAAATATCCGCGCAGGAAGCAGGAGACGTTGAACGGGAGACGGGCCCGCCGTACATTCGCGAACCGCGCGGGGGCTGTTTGAAAAGCTTTCATTGGGACAGCGGAATCGCAGCACGTGGAAGCACTTACGGAACGCTGATGCGAACGTATAATCCTGTTTCCGAGCTGTGCCCACTTTTTGTGCGCCGGAATTCCTTTCAGCTGAGCCAGTGAAACTGGTTCCACTGAACTACTTACAGTCACCGTTTCATATCTACGGGCGAACGATAACGATCAACGGGGGGGTAATAAGAAACCAATAATCGGACCACGGCGATGGTAGGATTATCCTTCCCCGGTACACGATGGGCAAGATAGGCGGACAGCTCGTCAGAAAAATGACTATAATTTTGGAAACAAGAGGAACTAAATCATTCGGGCAGCACGAATTATCTTCGATCAATTCGATGGCGGAGAGCCCTTGGCTTTAACTCCGACCAATCGGTGCCGTTTTATTGATTGCCCGTGAATCTGCTACAACTTGCCCAACCTATTTTCACCTCCTTTCACTTCAAATCGTTTCTTACTGCATGGAAAATTACACTTGTTAATGCATTATCATCTACTGACGATTATTTTATAATCAGCGGTGCTTTATACAAGGCTAAGACACTAATCCATTTGTTTTGTCGCTCGCTGATCTTTGTACAAAAGCATCGGATATGCAATCTAGTCATAATTGCCGAGAGTTTAGAATTCATGGCTGATGAATCCTTAACTAGACGACATGTAACGTCGGATCGGAGTCTGGTGAATATTTCAAACGGAATCTGTTGAATATGAACGATGCTCATTTATTTGGAATCTATTTAAACGCTGATACGTTTAGGGGATTAAGAGCCGAGTGAAAAATCACGGAGCAATATGTTGAATTGTTTAACTTCTTGTCTTCGGTAATATAATTTCGCTGTTCCTTTTTCGTTTAAATTCAGAAACTAATACCTGATGCATAGTGTCACCTTTTAGCATATTCGCTGTCATATCCTCTTGTTAATTAAATTTTGTCGAGAAGATAAATTTGTCAAGAAGATAAATTTGTTAAGAAAATAAATTTGCTAAGAAAATAAATTTCTTAAGAAAATAAATTTGTTAAGAAAATAAATTTGTCAAGAGGATAAATTTGTTGAGAAAATAAATTTCGTGAAGGAGATAAATTTGTCAAGAAGATCTGGCCACGCGTTACAATGTTACACAACACAGCTGACAAACTTACTGGCTCTTGTTAACACGCGTATCACCGTATTGTCCACCAAATAACAACTCGAAAAGCTCGCACAAAATTAAAGTTAATAAAATCCGGTCCGAGCCGCGAAGCTTTGTCACACCGATTGCTGCTCCAACACCCTCGGCGTCTTACAATTTTTCACCGGCCGTACAAACACGAGAACGTTTGCAATAAACATTTCCTTCACGGCAAAACACACTCGAAACAAATAAATGTAGAGCATCGTTTCAGCGCGTGTCTCAGCCGGCGAAAGTTTCGTTTGATTAAATTCGCCGACTGTAACTCGTAGAACGAAGGGATGAACGCGGCGGGGTGAGGGCGAGGGGGTGTGGCGACGGAGTACTTACGGCGTGGCGTAAGAAATTCAATTGGCAGGTATAATATCGCGGCCGGGGAGAAGGCAGAGAGCAATCAAAAAAAGCCGCGGGCGATAGCTAAATGATCCCGGCAACGGGTATATATCCATCCGAGGCACGGCTCCGCCGTTCCTCTTTTTGCGTTCTTCGCGCCACGCGGCCCGCTCCGTGATATTTGTCGCCGCGCGGTAACACCGCCGTCGTATTACGCTCTCACCGTGATAGCTCACATCTCGTTATTACACGCTTCAGTCGTCATGGACGGTAAGCGTTACCAACTCCTCTGACGGCGAGCCCGCGGAATAATATATGAACTCCGGCTACCTCTTTCTACCCCACCCCGCCCCGCACGGCCGTATCTCGCGCGTTACTTTTTCCACCGAGACGCTGTTACGAGGTTGTTGTTGAATCGCGAGCAACAACATCGTCGCACACGATTTAGAGGTGGATCGAAACTTGATCTTTCGATTCGAGAAATCCAAGTTCTCGAAAACTGGCGGAACACGGAATACTTATTTCGTACACGTGTACAGTATGTGCTGGTTAAGCGTGGGCTTTCACCTCGATCGGTGAGATAATTGTATTATATATAATTAATGTAATTAATTATAGTATATTACTCTTTTCAAAAATACTTACGGCGACGTATTCGTAAATTTCCCACGCTTTAGGATAATTTTAGAACAATCGTCAAAAAGATTATACAAAGTATAATCGATAAAATTCGTAACAAAATTTAATCCTCTAAATATATCGACGCAGTGAATTGGTTAAATTAGCCTACAAACAATGCCAAAAGACTCGAACGAGACGACAACTCCATGGAAGAAGAATCTCAAAAACTACGCCGGGTCTCCGTAGAACGTTCGGAAACGGCTCAGCAGTTTTCGCAGTCCAATTCCCAGCGAAGTATCAATCATCTCGCGTTTAATAAAGTCGGGCCGTAAATACGGATAATTAAAGTAGAGCTCGTCGGGTCCCGCGGCCAGGCGACGACGACGAGGCCTCCTTCACCTTCGCTTATATCCGTCCCTTTGATCCAGTTCGCACCAGCGAATTCATTCTGCGGGCTCGGGGCACGCACGTACACACACATTTACACGCACACGTGGCCCTTGGGTGGGAGAGCCGGCTGTCTATTTGCGGCCGGCACAATAATTCTTGAGCCGGTCTTGGCACCACGCGATATTATTTCATGTGCTTAGGCGTCAACAGGATCGTAAATAGCGACGTCGGACGCCGACACCCCGCCCCCGTCGTTTCGACGGTGTCCTGCGATGTGAATCGGCTCTGTCCGGTTCTCCAGCGAACGGGGAGCAAGGTGAAAGTACCTATCACGGAACGGTACTATCTTAGGGGGTGTGAGATTATCAACGATTTCATTGCAACTGCGAAAGTGGTGTCGTTGAATAATTATACTAGTATTCGATGGATTGTTATTTCTAGATAAGGAAGAGAGTTTGGAATATTTATTTAAGTTGAATGGGAATTTATACGAATGAAGTGCGAAGGTGTACCTATTACGGAACACCGTCTTCGGGTTCCTGGGTTTCCGTGTTCTATGTTCAATGTCCCCATTATGGAACGGTTATTTGTCCCTCAACAAATAACACATTCTTGACTATCTAAGATACGTTTAGTATTATTAATATGTTAAGTATTACTATTATGTTCTTTATCTTAGTATTATTATTATTATTATTATTATTATTTTCTGATTATATTTCATAATTCGGTGTAATGAAGAAATTGGCACAATATGGAACTCCAGTAGTCCAATAAGCATTTCTTGAAGGTTATTATCATATAATAAATTTTATACAGTATATTTTATTACCTCAAAAATGTGGGTAAAATTTTTAAAATCATATGCTCTATCCATCGCTTATTGTTTCGTATGCGCTGATCGCACAAGAACGGATCGCAATTGAGCGGTGTTTCATGCCGGGTACATTCCACGCGTTAACGCGTTTTCTTGAGAAAACCTTCGGCGACCCCTCCCCTCCCTTTCTCTTCGTCGAAGGGGCAAACGATCCGACGTGTACAAGGGCCGCGTAGTTTAACCGGTGCTTTTCGCAGTCGCATAATTCCCCCGTGTTGAATGTAAATTCATCCACCTCCCGGCGCTGCCCCCTACTCCCCGAGGGGGGAGGGGGTCCCGGCGGCGTGTCCTCGTCCTCTTAGCTACCGGCGAGTTCGCGTGACTATGACCGCCGCGGCCACGAGCGAATTTATACCGAAACCACCAAAACGTGACAACGACCGGGAACACGCTGACGACTCTTCAAGTAGTCGACGGCGAGGACGGGAGAGGGGAAGAGAGAGAGAGAGAGAGAGAGAGAGAGAGAGAGAGAGAGAGAGGGAGAGACCGGTGGACAACCGGGCAGGGACGAGTCTTAAATTCACATTAAACATTCATCGGGATAGGAGCTCTCGCTGACAGCAGGCCGATGGAACGTAGATACGAGCATTCCTGATCGAGCTAATGCGATACTGAAAACTGGTCGAGGTCTTTACCGTGAGCTTTTCTTCTCCCCCCTTCTCTAGCGCGTTCTGTCTTCGATCTTGTTCCACGGCCCGTCTCGCGTCCCATTCTTTCCTTCTTTCGTCGTTTTTAGCCGGTCCCGTGTGTACAGTTCCATCTGAGTTATGTTTCTTTCCGTCGCCCCGTCTCCTCTTTTTATTGTGCTGCTTCTGTCGCGCTGCCACGGCGAACAACGCCCGGTCGGTTAATGCCGATGCCGGGCGATACTAACCGCCCCCCGATCGTATCGGGCCGCTGTCTTTAATGCCGCGTCCGATGCCTCGTCGGGCGCCGCACGATTATAAAACGGAATGTTTGTTTGATGTTTGTATCGATGTGTATCACTCCGTCGGAAGGGGGGAGAGGACCGGGGAACGAGCTGCGGGCGACTGTCATTGTCGTTTTAATTGCGGTGGGAGATTTGTATGTACAGGGTGCGTCGAAATTTACGGTACTCTGCAGAGCAGAGAGTTAATAGATTTGAAAAAATAAGAACAAATTTTGTGTAACATTTTCCGGGGCTTTGTTTTCGAGGAAATTGACTTTGAAAGTTTGGTTATTTTTGTAAAGGATTTAATCGTCGTTTATCATTCTAGTTTTCAAGGTTATGTCAAATTGGAATTGGAATATACGCGTTGGTTGATTTCATAGCACAAAAATGTTCCTACCTAATCCATCTCGTACCTACCTACACTATAATATACGAAACTGTATAATTTATAAAAATTTCAGCGCAGGGCCTCGTACAAGATGGCGTGCGCGAAAAGGCGAACGGAACGCCGTTTTCAGGCGGCTAGAAATTTGCCAAAGCGGGGGGCGAGCACGAGCGGTCCGACGCCCTCTCGGAACCCGGTGTTTATCGCGCCGTTGAATGATTACAGTCATAGAGAGCATTATATGCATTTATTACGCACGGACTGGCTTCTACACGTTGTGGGACAAGCAAGCGCGCGGGCGCGCGTTCCACTCCGCGTAAAGAGCGACATAAATTATCCGCGTAATGCGAACGGTGGGAGCGTAATAATAACATTGTCGAGTAGCGGGAGTGAGAATACACCGGCCGGGTTTCCCTCGGCATTCCCATTCCACGCGGCGTGGCTCCCGGTTGTCTCAAGGGATTAACTCGCCTCGCGGAGCCCATGCTATACGTCTCGTGTTTCCGCTCCAGTGTCTCAAGAAGTCAACCTCGAAAGGTTCAGCCTAGATAGCTAGCGCTCGTTCCCCGTGTCTCTTCTCGTACGTGTGCACGCCGGGCGGACGTGGGCGTGCGCGTTTGCACGCGCTGTTGTCAGCACGTGAGCACCCACACGCGCGCCGACCAAGCTCTCGAAAGTATCCGACCACCGGGTATTAAACGAAATCTTCGACGAAATTTCGGGAGCACGAATGTTATTTTAAAGTTGACGCGATGTTCGACGAGGAACGCTTCGCTCTAATATACTATAGTTTACTGTATATTGTGATTCAGGAAAAGGGTGCTTACAGGCCAACGGTGTCTCCAAAAATTACTGAAAATGCCTGTAAAAATCACGCGGTCTTCTCAACATTTGCTAATAATTAAATGAGCGTCTAAGTTAATAGATCAGCAGATCGCGATGTATAATTGAATGAAACCAGCAAAATGTTACTGAACAATATAGGGATCAACTTGGTTCACCGATTCGACGGTCGCGGCCTCCCAAACATTCGCGTAACCCTTGCCGTCGAGAGGAACCGCGACCAACGGCCGTGTCATCGGAATTCCACGTGCTTTCCCTTTTTAATTCGACGCGGCTGATTTTTCGATTGATAAACCCGGTTCGCGCCGTCGCGCGCCGCCGGGTGATCCAACGGTACCCCGGTTGAACAGGAATGTTTTTCCGGTGATTTTAATTAAAACTGGTCGACCGTCGGTGATTCCTGTTTACCCGTTTGACAGCTGCAGGAGAAATCCCGCGGCAAACTATTCGCGTAATTCGACGCGATAATTCGCCGAGATCCCCCTCCGCCGTCGCCCCCCCCCCCTCCCCCGCGATATCGGCGCCCGTGGCGCGCAGGCTCCGGCGCGCAGCCGGCTCCGGAATAATTAAAATTCCGGCCGGATACGGTGACGGCCTGGAAACGAACGACACATTTGGCTAATAGCGGCCCACCCCTGCGGACGCGTCACACGAACCCCCCCCCCCCCCCCCAACCTTCTCATTCGACGATTTATGGAAACCGGGGACCCGTATAAATTCGCCCCCGGGTACCGGCGCGAACTTCCCGAGCGCGGCTCGGACGCGGAAAATTCTATCGCGCCCTCTCTTTCCTTTTTCCGAAAACGATCATTCGAAATGTGTATGTTTACGAGCTTGTAGTTTATACGGGGGTCGCGTTGCACGTTTTCCGATTAACAGGCGTGCTCTGGCCGATTACTTTTGATCCCGTGCTCGCGTTAACGAGTCGCCGAAACAATTTATTAATAGTCTGAGTAGTGCTTGGTAATTCGCTTTTAAATAATAATTAAGTTAGATTTATCGAGTTATATTGACCTAAATAATTTAGCGGATTATACGTGAAATTGTTGTAGATTATGGGCAATTTTTTAAAGAAACTCTTAACCGTGGGTCTTTAATTTTGAAAGAATTATTAGAATAGTACATGAAGCGTTGACGCTAGAATTGTTAAACTGTTCTACAATAAATTTTAATAATTAGATTGCTAGATATATTTAATAGTAACTAATCCCCCAATTTTTCCATGATCTAATTTTTGCATTCATGCAGTACAATTATCGATCGATGACGTTGCCAAACGATCACTTTAAAATCGGACAACAATTTTCCACCTTTCGTCCACACCGCGCCATATCGCGGGACCCATAGCTCTCTCCTCCGTGAAAAAAGGGAATCCGTCGGCGAGTTCGCGAAGCAAATGGACCTGTTTGCACGGATCGTTGGCTCGGACGGACCTTCTCCACCGTGGCCGATCATAAAGTCACCGGCTATAAATTAACATCGGCTGCCGCGACGCGGCACGGGCACAATGCAATCGACGTGCATGATATGTAAATATAAGAACGGGTGTTCTATGGTCCGAGCGTACTATATTTGTCAGACAATACACCGGCGGGCCGTTCCGCATGAGTTTTCGCATTATTTTCAGCGTCTTTCGCGGGGGACCATTATGTGCAAAACGATCGCGTGGAGGGCAGCGCCGTGCACACTGGAGGAATCACGATTTCGCGATAACTCCGTTTCGCTGCTGTATACCCGCAACGAAATCCGGCGTAAAACCCCGCCCCGCCACGCCGATTGTCGTAATAATTCTTTCTCCTCGCGGCGGGGATCGGTGCAACGCGTTCGTTCAACGGGAATTCCGGTAATGTCTTCGTTCGGTCGCGACGCTCGACGAGAGAGCACTCTTCCCCCACCCCCAGCGTCGCGGATTAAGAGTCGCCTTCGAGATAAATTGGAAAACAATTTCTGCCCTCGGTGAATCTTACCGCAGGCGTGGGACGCGGCAATTTTGCGGGCAAAAGTGGATTTTTCAACCTGAATATTGAACAGAATTTCCATCGGCGAAGTGAGAAATTATTGTAACGTTTTAAAGCGAAAGCCGAAATTCTAAGCAATTGTTTTTATTATTTCCTTAGAATATTCAGTTATTGCTAAAGAACGCTTGATCTATAAGACAGTCTTCCTAGAAAATTTTATAGACGTTTCCTAACGTTATTTAATTGTTCAAACGTTGTGCAAGTTGTAGCAATTATTTCTCTTTGCAGAGTTAAGAAGGTAAATTCTTTGGCTGCTAAGAAATAAAAGAAATTATCATTGTCGGTCCTTCGTGATGAATACACTCGTGAAAAGACAGCCGAGAGGTTAAGGATATATGCTTCGATATTCTCTATTACCCTTTTGCACCTGAAGCCATTTTAATTATAAATCTGAAACAATTTTCCTGGCAGTATTTCCATTTTGTGTAACAGAAGTGCTCTTTTGTCATACGAAATTGATTCTTGTGTCACGCAGCAACAGTTCCACTATTTAACAATTTTTTAAATCGAAACTTTGTTGTTATAAAAATGATCTTGAAACGTGATAGATTTTAGCGCTGCCACTAAAAAGTGAAAAGGATTAAATATACCGTGAAAAAGTGTTGCATTCGATAAAAATTAGGACGAGACCCATTTTTGTAAATAATCTTATAGCTATACGAATAGCTTCTTCCTCTGTCCGGATCCGTTTCGTAGGTCGTTATTTCGGTCCTCGTAAACGTATCCCAGGGAAACAGCAAATCCAACGGGGATAGTTCAAAGAAAATCCCCGGCGAAGATTACAGGGCGACGATGTGGCTCCGTTTCTTCAATTAGCTGTCTAGAACGTTGCTGCCAGGTGTCCCGGACGTTTCAGGATTAACGCGCCGTTTCTTTTTCGGGCCCTCTGGCTATCACCCCGCGCGACAGGTTGCGCGTCTCCGCGCGTCAAGCCGTCGATGTCACCTTTTTTCGGTACGCAGATTTAAATCGCGGACCGTTTAATCGATTCGTCGCTAGACCCCCGGGCGCTGCATAATCGTACGTCTCCGTTGACCGCCGAAAACTCGTCTTCCGAATGTCTCATCAACCGAAAAACGCCCGTCGAGCGTCGCGATTCTTTTATTCGACCGTAAACTCGGCTACGTTATTTCCCCGCGACGGTGAAAAATCTATAAGGAGGCGCCCCTGGGTTTCCACGAAAGTACTCTCCACGCCGGTCCCTTGATGACCCTCGAAGGTCTTCCAGGATCACCGATGGTCCCTCGGTGGTTCTCGCAGGACCGAACAGGATTTCTAGAGGATCCCGTGGAATCAATTTTTAATGGACTTTCCAATTTGTTTTGCGCAGATTATCGGCGATCTTCGATTGGGTTTTCACGATTATCGGAGGTATAATATGTGTAGGATGTATGGTATATTTATTTTTACTTATTTCCAGCCTCGCGGCCAAAAAATTGGACTTGGTTTACAAAAAACTAAATCTTCCATATATCGCACCTGCCATGCCTTTGATTTATCTTTCGCCACTCAACTATAGCGTGTACAGGGTGTATAGTCCGTTCTACGAAAGGAACAGAGCGCAGAACGCAATTGTAACACGGGTAGCACGTGGCGGAAAAGATGTTCCGGGTTCTTCAATTAAGCAGAAGGGATCCCGTTACCGTTCGCGCAACGGAAGTTTTGAACTCGTTTCCTGAAACCACATAAGTAATTTCAAACAACTGGATGCGCGTGCTACGGTGCAGGTCCCAGAAGGCCGCGTGTACCGCGATGAACAAGTAGAGCGTGCTCGTGCGCCTCACCGACGCAGTTCAGAGAAAGAATTAATCCGCCGCGTGTGCATATGTTGCGACCGCGCCAACGAACACCGGGAACAGCTGTAAATTCTGTAACCGAAGTTCAAGCCTTTCGCGGCCGCTTCAACGTTTCAATTGTACTTAATGCTTCTTCTACTTGAACGTAATAGTGCGTTGTAAAGCGGCGTGTTTAGTTAACGATCGATTAGCTTTCAACGAGTATGTTATTGAAAAGTATAGACATTGCAAAATTCGTAGCAATTTATATGCTGCACAATGTTCGACCGACAGTGTAAATTAATTTTAATGTTTTTAGGAGACTAGTAAAAAGATAATCTTCTAAACAATTTTTTTATTTTCGTAGTTTATGATAAACGATTAATATTGATAAGTAAAGTCAAGTGATATTATTTTTTAGACACAAAAATGTCGTCTATGTATTATGTACTCTGTATAAATGAATTCTACGATTCTGCAACTTAAAATATATTTTCTTATTATATAACTCTCTACACAGAATAATTAATTTACGAGTCATATATAAATATTCACTTGAAATTCTGAGTACAATTTAAAAGGTAAATCAACTCGCGAGCATCGGCTGTTATTTTTACCAATCGTATAGTTTTCTATTCGAGATCGAATAATTTTGAAAATAAAGGGACCCTCGAGGGTCCGTGAATCTCGTGTAAAGAACAGCGAGAACGAAGGAGCCGCCAGCAACAAACGCGACGGCAATAAAAAAGTTTCCGCTTAATAGGTTCGCGATCAGTTCCAAGACAATCGAAACCAAAATTCGATTGGCGGCGCCCTGGCGGTCTCTCTCCCGTTCACGAGGTTCCCCGTGGCCGGCGCGCCGGGCAAGGTGCATTTATTTTCATGTAAATAAGCCTCTCGCTTGGTAGCACCATGAAAAGGGGACGTCAATCAAAGCGATAAGTATGCGGGCTACTTCAAAGCGAATGCTGGGCAAGTTAATGCGGCCGGGTCCGTAAGTCGCCTGGCACATTGTTAAAATGCGCAGGCCCCGAAATAGAGAAAATGTTTATTGGCCGGGACAGAGGGTGAGAGAGAGAGAGAGAGAGAGAGAGAGAGAGAGAGAGAGAGAGAGAGAGAGAGAGAGAGAGAGAGAGCGGTTAGACGGTGGAAGCACGTTATGATTTAGGAATTATGACCTCTATCGAGCTTGGCACGTACCGCACGATCCCCCAAACCCGTTCGAGACAATGATCGAACACACTATAATGTACGTTTCACGGCTAATCTCTACTTTGTACCGCGAGCCACTTCTCGTGCTCGTTAACTTTTGCGGCAACTTAATACCGTGCCGTTCGATAGAAAGATTCACACGGTCAGGTTAACTTTTCCAAAAGTATACTTTATTTCATAATAAATAATTTGTAATATGTTTCGTTGCTGGTTTAAAATTATTTAAAAAATAGGTGTCAAGGGATTTATTGCAAAATTGATTAGATGAAAGGTAAAACTGTGCAGACATAAGAAAAATTTTTAAATATTGTTAAAGTGTCATTAACGCACTAAAACTATCGAATAAATACATTTTTATTCAACTCCAGTTTTGTTACAATTAATGTAGACGGGTTTTATTTTACATAAACGTTCACGGTATGATTATAATAGACGTTTCGTGACTAATTAGTTTTAAGCTACTTAAGATTTATTAACTACATTATAGATTTTATTTATGATAAAAATATGTAAATGTAACACAAAACAATAAAAATACTGTTAAAGAATATATGTAAGAAGAAAGTATAAGAATATAACTGAAGTAATTAAGAGAAGAAATACTTAAATATTTATTGAAGAAATATTTTAGAAATATTTTAGAAATATTGTATAAATATTTAATTACCCTTCTAGCGTTATATACGAGTTGATATACTAATCTGGGACTTATTCCACCGATTACTCCAAACTAAAAAGTTCCGTGAAACTCGTTCGAATCACCCTCGCAATAATTAGTGTTCCAGCTGATAATTCACACGCACTTTTACACACGCATGGAAAATAATTTCGCATGCCAATGCAGGTAATAACGGCGCACAATTATCATCGTACTTTCGCGACGATTACGTGTTCTATCCCACCGCCTCGTTTCACTTTTATCCGCGCACGCCGTTCGGTTTTCAAATATAAAGCCGTACGCCGTCGTTCGCGCAATGATAATTCCGAAATACCGTGCGGGGGTGGCACAGTGTTTATTATAAAACCGGTCGGTCAACCTGTGTTTACCCTCGGCGAAATAAAAGGAAAATGGATTTTCCAATATCCGTGGCGGACGACCGGAGCGCGGCGCCGGTCTCTCTCTCTCTCTCTCTCTCTCTCTCTCTCTGTGCGAAATCTATTTCGCGCGGCGTCTCTTTCGATAAATAGATACCCGCTCGATTTTAAATGTAAACAGGCCAAAAATCACGGAATAGAGAGAGAGAGGGTCTCGGCTCTTTGCGACGAGCTCTTGGAACAGACACGCATCCTAAATAACTCGGCGCGCGTCCCCTTTGGCTACGTGTACAGTGCCTAATTCCTCGGCGACCTAGTAAATATGTGCTTCTAATTACCATTCGTATTAATTGTGTGTTTACCCCCGGCGAATCGTTTCGACGGAAGGTAGTCCAACGGTTGCGCGCAAACTGCTGGAATTCTCCTGTAAAAATTCGCGATTTTTACCTTTTTACTTTTACCTTATTTTTAGTTCACGCGCGCGCAGGAAGCTCTGAACTTGTATTAAAAATAAGGCACGGAAAATTGATTTTATAAAATGTAAATACGATGTAAATTTCGTTTTCTTTTTTAAATTAATTAGCGCGAAGAATTTTGTATGAAATTTATTTATTTTATTGTGCACGGTTGTTAAGTGAAGGGGCAAGATGACAATTGACGAACTGCTGGAATTTTGCTGTAAAAATTCGAGATTTTTTTTCACAAATCCCTGAAGTCGCATGAAAAAATATGGCACGGAAAATTGATTTTTTAAAAATGTGAGTACGATATAAATTTCGTTTTCCTTTTTAAATTAATCAGTGCCAAAACATTTCTACGGAATTTATTTATTTTACCGTACAGTAATGTTCGTAAAGTAACGGGGTTGTAAAGTCGTATATTAATGGAGCAAGATGACAATTGATTGTAGAACTTCGTTTCCAGTCGAGTTTCAAGCATACGATAATTTACCGTATCCAGCAGTTGTTAGTTTAATGCATTCTGGATTTTCTTTCGAGGAGGGGCAGTCGATAATTTGAGGGTGCGTTTCAAGTCGCGTCCTGCTATGCTGTAATTACGGTTAAGTGGTAGTAGTTAAGTGTACCTGCATTGTAGTTTTCTAGTTGCCTCGCCATCTGTCTTTGTCATGGTAAATAGTACAACACCTGACAATTGCGTGTATCTGATTATCGCGGAAAGGGTGATACAAAAATGGGAGGGGACCGATACAAAGGGGAGAGAGGTTTATATAAAAGTGGGAAGGGTTAATGTCGAAAGTAAGCTATTTTTGGAATCTTCGGGTATTTCGGATAGTCAATTTAAAATTGAAATTATTGGAAATTAAACAAAATAAAAATTTTAATAAAATTAAGATATATTAAATTTTGTTACTCTTATATTTTGCTAATTATTTAGTGAACAATGCTTTAATTCAATTTAGCTTTAGTAGAACAATTCTTTTATTCATTTTAGCTTTAGTAGAACAATTCTTTAATTCATTTTAGCTTTAGTAAAATAATTCTTTCATTTTGCTTACTTTTTAAATAAAAAATGTAACACGTTTTATTCGATACATATAAATTACTCAAATTGCAGCGATTGACTACCCTACAGTAATAGGCTCCCAATAGTATCCTACAAGATAGTATTAAATAAAAGTATTAAACAACAGAAAACAAATGAACTTTTATCTACTTCTACCATATGGCCAATCGTGCATCGTCTTTATATCCGCGAAAGAAGCCGCCAAGCATCTCGACGAATAACAGATGAATTTTGGAAGCAATTAACGCTTCCAGACGGACGAGACCCCCGCACCGGAAGTCGAGGGGTTCGGCTGTCTCGCGCCGAGAAAAGAATCCGCGGCGAAACGCTACAGGAAATTCCGCCGGTTTCTCGGTTTCGCGGGCGAAAGATTAAAGTTTTAACAAACCGGCAAACCGAGAAGGAAATTGCGTGCATCGATGGGTGGAGGGGGGCGGAAGGGGGAGGAGGAGAGGCCGCGAAAGAGAGCCGGGAACATCCTTTGTTAAGCGTCTCGCGGCGGACCTCCGCAGCCTTGTTCTCGGCACGCTCGAAGGCAAAGTGTTTTCATCTCGTTTTTCAGGCTACAGTCGCGCCGCTGCGCCGTATGAAAAATACGCTGCTTTCGTATTCAAGTGAAAACGGCCGCGCCAAGTGCGAACAAAGTGGTTCTATTAGCGGGGAGAAAAAAATTCGAAACCGGAGACTTTTCAACGGCTTTTCCACGGCCGCGCCGCGTTTTCCACGGCGTGTTACCAAGATTCTCCGCGGCGATAAGCCGCGGCGGTTCTTTTTTTCCGACCAGAAAAAGCACCGCTCCCTTTTATAGACTGGTTTGATTACCACCTCCCCCCACCACCGCCCCCCAAAAAATAGAGGAACGATGCCGCGTTTCGTGGCCCGTTGTAACGGGGTTACATGCTGCTCTTCAAAAAAGCGCCGCGGATAGCTGCCATGGAAAAACATATTGAATACTTTTTTGCGTGTGCCGCGCCAATGGCCCGTGCGCTATTGAAAACATTTATGCCGTCGCTCCTCCAATTTAACGCGGCGCGTGCCATCGATGCCGCGCGGAATAGTTAATTTCGACCGAAAACTATCGCTGTCGACGCGCGTTCGATTCCGGTGCACTTTAAAATAGCGCGACCTTTCGCGATGCGGTTCAAGTGGTTGGAATTTTTTCAAGAAATCGGAGAATTGTTTTCAATTATTTCATTTTAATTTTTTTAACATTTCTGTGATAGTTTTTCCTATTGACAAAATACCGAATCAAGCGCTTTTTTAGGAAAAAGGATCTCGTTTTACAACGACTGTTAGAGTTTGATAAAATACTAAAGGCGACTTTTTATAACTTTTATTAATCCTTATCCATTTCCCATGTTAACACGTGATTCGTCGCCGCGTCATCCATATCTGGGCGACATTAATTTCTGACCAATTTCGAATGAAAATAAATTTTTATTGCAATTTTTATTGCAATATATTCGGGCAAAATGAAATTCGACTATGATTTCTCGAATACGAAAGAGTTCCGACGTCTCGAACGTCGCGAAGAATGCTAGAATTCCGTTGAAGGTATTACACAACGGTCGGTTAAACGTAGGCGAACCGTACAGCACGGCGAAGAGGTCGGCGGAATAGTTTCAGTCCAGGTGGTCAGCCGTCGATTACCCGGTTTGTTCCGTGGCGGTCGACGGAATTGAAATTCACGCGACGAGATTTTATTCCTTTCCCGGGCGTTCCCTTCGTTCTTTGTCATGCGGACCGTGACATATTACATTCGGGATGAGGCTGTTTGAAGGTGGACAGGCACACGGCGAAAGCCTGGGCAGGTAGCGTGACGCGCGCGGCAGCGACCGTAATACTATTTCAAGTTCCGTGCCGTGTGGACTTTGTGTGCCACGTGGCATTACTGCTTAATGTCACGTACTGATTCCCTTACCGACGTGTGACTAAGAACGAGCCCCGAGCAGCGACATCGCCGTCGTCGTCGTCGCCGCGTTCCATCGGCCCGTCCTGAAAATCCTCGGACAGCGTTGGAATACGAATCACCCGGTCGCCAGTTATTCTCCTTGAGTTAGGTTACACACCGCCGCGAGTAGATTTTCCTTCTCGGGGAGGGGGCTTGCCCGGAAAATGCGGCCAAAGGCACCGATACCCCCGGCGGTCTTCTTTCCCCGCGGTTACGGAATATTCAAACGAGCCCGGGGGGCTCGCGCACCGAATACTTCACTCCGTCGCCGCGCCGCGGAAAATCCGTTTATTATTGAAACCCCCCTCGCAGTTTTTCGGATCGGTCGAATTAATCTGCCGGCTCGCGCCGCCGATTGCGGATCTCGCGACCGTGTTTGATGTAACCCGGAGGAGGAGGGGGGAGGAAAAAAGGACACCGTCGATAGAATTTCATCGAAAAATCGTGAATTCGAGGTGTTTCGTTGTTTCTCGATCTCGGCCCGGATTCCGACCACAGGAAGCTTCTTCCGAAAGAGGAGAGACTTAATTGGAATGTAATATCGGCCGGATCGCCAAATTTCGAGATAATTCATATGCATATCTTGACCCAATTTAGACTTGGACCAGGCTAGGTAATTCGACATAATTTGCGTTTAAACCGGCGTAACCATGATTTAGGTACACTTAACTCCGTGACGCGAACGGAGGCTACATTTGAGCCTGGTTTCAGGCTCGACGTGTGATTTGTTGCGCCGTGGCGAGGCGCGGATCCGGGACGTTTAGTTGCTGGAAAAACAATTTTCCAGCTACTAAAAATTGGAATTCAGGATCTATGTTTGCCAGGAGATTGGCATTTAATTGTCGATTAATTGATTACGTGGATGTTTCTAGAGAATTCGTAATTATTTTTCAATTGATGTACACAGGATCATTTTTAATCCTTAAATATAGTTACATAATTAAATATAGTTTTAAATATAGTTAATAAAATATAGTTAAATATAGTTGCGATAATCGTGAGAATAATTATTGTTCGACTTGTTGACTCAGTAGGATATTATTATTATCTCGAAAATTGTATATGTATCCTATAAGAAAATTATAATTGCTTGTAACTATATCATGTATATCTAATCATATGTAATTCGAAGTTGTTAAAAATTAATATATTTAATATGACATTAATGTTCTGATGCTTGAATGTAATAATTCTTCTTTTTTCTTATAGTATTGTATAAAGTACTGTTGCTTTTAATTGGATTTTAATTAATTGCATCCGATCCGGAATTTTTCAAGAATGCTGATAGCATCTTCTATGGAACAAAATGCATATTTTGTAAGAGAAATGAAGCAGATAATCACAGGTGAAATTCATGGTCATTCTTATAGAATTAATTTTAATTCTTAACTTTTTAATAGAATCGATTTTTCGAATGTTTCAAACTAGACTTAAAAAGTGCTTCAATCTTTTCGTTATATTTTAAATAGTGGTATCCTATTCGCAGCGCTGTTCTTCTACTTCACCGAAATCTCGACTAATTTTTCGAAACCGTGCTTTAATCGCCTGCCGCTTCGTGACTCGGGCGAGTCAGTCGGGCAAAGAGTATCGCGAGGCCGTCGTCGCAACGTTCCAACGGCGATTCGTGCGAACGAAAATTGATTTTCTGTGAACCCGGTTGCGAAAGAATCTCGCCTTAATGGAGGGTCGCCGAGTCGCTAAAGAGGAGATGACGCGTCCCGCGTAACAGCGTCAAGGACCCCCCCCCCCGCCGGGTTCGGCCCGCTTTTCCGGGGACGGTACGCCAATCTGTCCCAATTTAAACAACTTTCGTGTGGTTGCTGTTGCAGTTAATAAATAACAGAGAATGGCACCGTGCCGCCGCCGCCGGGGTCGGGCACGCATACCTCTCTAAAGTGAGGTTAATTTCGCGGTCAGTTACCAGCCGCGCGGGCTCTCTCGTTGCCTCTCATTGTCAGCCGGCCAACTTTATTGACAGCAAAAAAGAATCGGGCTAAGCCGTTGCCCGTTCATCAGCCGCAATAACGATCGCTATTTGCTGCCCCGCGCGGAGAATCAACCTCCGCGCGATGCAGTCAACCGTTGTTACATTTGCGTGGACACCAGAGGTTATATTTAGACTGTGCGAAACAATGCCTGCGCGAATCCGCCGCGGCGAGACTCTGTTCCCGATGAAGGGAATCTGTACGTGCTTGTCCAGCCGGGCCCCGTCATCTCGCCGGGGTCCCGGGATCAAGAAGCTGCGCCCAGCTCCTTAAATAACCGAGGAAATTGTATACGTGTGCGAACACAATTATCGCCGAGACTTCGAGGGTAATTATCAGCGTTCCGAGACTCCTCCTCTCGCGCAGCGCGTTCGTCTTTTGCGCAGTACAGATTTTTACAATGATAAAACATTGTTAAGTGTACAGAGTCGTTGCTCAATGTGAAACGAAATGCATAGAATTGTGCGATAGCAATTTCTACGCGCGAAAAGTATCATTCACGACGATTACAGTAAATTTATAAATAGTCAAGTTATTCGTATAAATCTTTAAAAAAGTAACAAAATACAATTGCAGCTTTCGGTCCCAAATTGTTTTTTAGATATTATTGGGTATTATTCTATATTACATTAACAGTCAGACTTAGGTGTTCCACGGAGGTCAAGTTCCATGTACTTAGTCTTCGATTATTCTTCGACAGCGACAAAGTATTCTATCATAAGCGTAACCGCAAGCGCAGCTTCTGCAACACCGACAAAAATTCAGCGAACACCTTATCCGGTTACTAGCTAGACAAAAGCCCCCGTCGAAAGGCTAGCGTTACCGCTTAACAAGAACGCCAGCAGAACGTTATCTGCAGCTGAACCGTGGTGCCGCTCACCGCCGACCGAAAATTCACCAGTTTTAATAATGCACATGTTGAACGTGCCACGGAAATTCCAGCGACAATGCACGATGACGCATCCCGTAGGGACTCTGGAAAGAAGATAAGTGCCCGAGGCGGTTCTCCGAAGGAGTAACGTCAGCCCAGAATTCGGCGAGAGGGTGGGGGGGTTTGAGGGCGAACATAATCCAGCACGATAATTCAATAACCGCGTTTTCTGCGCCGTCCACGTGAAACCGTCCAAGACGAGCGCTCGGACGGTTTCCGTGTTAATTAGAAAGGCCATTCTCCGCGCGGGACTCTTAACGACCATAATGCGCACTGTCAGAGATAGAAACGTCAGCCGGAGGACGTCGGCTAATCCATCACGCGAGGGGCGCACGCAGCCAGCGCTAGCGCGAGCGCGAGCGCGGAAAGGCAGAGAATCGGACGCCCTGGCGCGTGTATCAGCGCCGATTAGCCGCGACGCGTTACGATTCATCGGAAAGACACGGGGGCCGGTGTACGGCGTGGTTTTAATCGAAGAGAGTGTTACGGCCGGTGCCGGGCCGGCTGATATGCATAACGAGGTCATTTGGTTAAACACGGACAAAACAAGCTAGCTGCAACCGCGCTCTTTCTCTCTCTCTCTCTCTCTCTCTCTCTCTCTCCCTCGCCGCTGAAACCGTTCTTAACAAGAAACGTTCGCTGCTTTGCATCGAAATTGTCCGGAGTTCGTGCTCGCCGAGGCCCGTATCGGACCGACCGGATACCCGCGAAATACTTTCCGCCATCGTGTTTCCCGTCTGGCGAACGTCTGGCCGCGTTAATTCCGCCCGCCGGCGAAGCTCCGCTTAAAAATTCCCACAGATTTCACGACGCGCGGGCGAAATTCATATCTTTCCTAGATTCAATAGTTCTCGATCCTAGAAATTATTTTCTAGGATATTTTGACGTGGTCTAACCCTTTCAATACCGAAGAACGATATATCGTTGATTGACGGCTACTCCCGAATAAACATTGTTTTCTTAATAATTTTAATGAACGACGATTTCATTTCTTATTTCTTCTTCCTTTTTGCATTTGATCGTTTTCAGGTTTTACATTGTTACATAATTAATACACCATAATACACGGTCCTAAATAATACATCGAACTGCAATTCGATAATATAAAGGCTCGGTCTAGAATTCATACAGAAGATTCAACATCGTCAATCTCGTATAAATAAAATTCAACGATTTTGCTTGTATAAATAAAATTCAACGATTTTGCTTGCATAAATAATATTCACCGATTTTGTTCGCATAAATAAAATCTCACCGATTTCTCACCGATTCACCAATTTTATTCGTATAAATAAAATTCACCGACTTTGTTCGTATAAATAAAATCTCACCGATTTTGTTGGTATAAATAATATTCACCGATTTTTTCTGAAAATTCCAGTAAAAGTACAACGGCACCGTCGATCGGGGACCACGATCCCACGGCTCGACGCCGAAGCCCCATAATTACCGATCGTGTCAACAAGTGTCCGGCTCGCGCGGAGATCACCAGGTACACCGTGATCTCGTCGGATCCATCGATCATCCACGCCGCGCCCGGTCCCCTAATCCCCCACTTTACCGTCAACGAGGTGCACGCGCGAGGCGGTCCACGGGATTCATTCACGGAATCCGGCCGCGTGTAATTGGCCCGGTCGGCGAGGAGTCGACGAAGTTCTCTCTCTCTCTCTCTCTCTCTCTCTCTTTCTCTTTCTCTCTCAATCTTGGTCCGCGGGGTTAAGAATCGTATTCCGTGAGAGAGCAATTTCTCGGGTCTAATCGGCGCCGATCGATCCGTCCGCCAAAGACGGAGACGTATCCGTGTCGGCCTCTCGAGTGATAACGAACAGGGGATGGATCGCTGACTCCGGAGCGAGAGGGTTCGTGAACAACGCTCGCGGAGAGCCTATCCTTGGGACACGTGGAAGAGGACGAGATTGGAGAGAAGAGGAAGATGTTGATGCTTCGGTGGAATCGACACAATTTTATGTTAACCCCTTGCCGTACTTTAACGAGTCAGGCTTGCGGTGGTGATTTATAATAATAAGCTGTTAGGTATTAACGTTCATTCGTTCCTTTAACCCCTTGAACTATCGCTCCTTTCATTCTGCGACGATTAGTATTAGTTATTCGTACTTAATAATTTTCTTAATAAGACCACACAATTTTTGTTTCCAGCATTGTCTTTATTTATCTTGATTTCTATATTTTGAAGAATTTATTTTTACTTCCGTGTAGAAGAAATGAATAATATTCATATTTAGTAGAGCTTGCATAAATCTTCACCACGTGTCTGACTTGTTATTATAGTGCATGCGGTTGAGCATGCATCAAATTTCATTCTGTTATTACCAATATTTAAACATTCGAGTAGATGTAAGAACGCGATAAATATAAAACTCCTTTTTCTTCTAATAAAATTAGTGCGATCGGAGAAATTCTAATCGTAGTAAAGAAAATGGTACTGCAGAGGGTTAACAATCGCATATACAGGATGGACCGAGATAATAGTATAACCTAGCAGAGGGTGGTTCTACGTGAAATAAATAACAAAGAAATTTGCTATAATATCGTCGCGAACTAAATTGCCCTCGCGCGTTATTTTATTCTTAGACACACGCTATTTACAACAGTGCTCCGACTATCCAGAATACAATAATACGATTCTTCGCGTGATTTAAGTGCAGAGGAGAAGAAGGAGGAAACGGAGGAGGAAGAGGAGAAAGAGGACGATGTTCGAAACGAGGACAACGTAACGGCAGCCGGCGAGGAGGAAGAAAAAGAGAGGCGAAGAGGAGGAAGTGGAATAAGAATAGAATAAGGAGGGAGTAAGCAGAGAATAAAGGAGGAATAAGAAGAGGAGGAAGAAGAAGAAGAGGGCATTGTGGCCTCGCAAAAGGTCGTGGCATCGTGAAGATTCGTACGAAGTGGGTGTCGAGGCATCTACTGGGTGGCGAGGCCGGACGAACGGGTTTCGGGGCGTTGTGGGAGGTGGGAGAGGGGAGGGTGGGGAGGGGGCGCGCAGGCAGGAGGATATATATGATTACAGGAGGCTGTGTATTCAGTTCGGGTAGTTGTCGTTTCCGACACGAGGCACGTAGCATATTATCATCGTTACGCGGTGAGGACTGAGGCCGTTCGTTGATACAACTTCGGTACATGGCCATCGTGGCCTTACAACCCCGTCTTCCATCAGTTATACCAGCCTGGATACCATGGAACTCATGAATAAGGCAAACTCCGCCGTTATGTCTCCATTCCGAAACGCCCTCTCCTCGAAACTTTTCGATGGTCTACGTCCTCGCTCTCTCACTCTCGCTCTCGATCCCTCTCCAGCTGTCTTTCTTTCTCTTTATCTCTTTCTCTCGCTCTCATTCTCTCCCTCCCTCTCTCTCGCTCTCTCTCACTCTCCGTTCCATCCGCCTTCTCGCCACGCCGGTCGTTTCCCTGTCATTCCTTTAACAATGGGCTATCAAAATGCATTGCTGTTTGGCGGAGGATTGCCGAGGGTTTCAAGGGCTGACAAGGAAATTTGTGAAGAGAGCCGCCGCTGAAGTTTAAGTTCTCTCTCCCCCACCATCCTCCCTCCTCTCCCCAGCCAGATCGTTGGGATCGCACTACCGATCCAACGGAGAGTTTCTGGATACGGTGATATCCGCGCGTTGGCCGCGAATGAATCTCCTTGTTTACGCAGCCCGGGCTTCTTCTTAATCTGTTTTACTGTTTACCCTCGCCGGGGAGAGAAACAAACCGGGGCGCTCTTTGGTTGACGGCCGGCGAGACGGTCGCGCTCCCGATCTCTCGAATTGTCAGCAAGGTTTCGATCCCGCATTGCGGAACTAACGCGGAACTCGTTTATTCGGGGCTCGCTCGCTCAATCCGCACGGCGACGCACCGCGGTCCGACACATTCGGATACCGAGCTCGCCGTGGATGGACGATCTTCTTCTTTTTGTCACTGTTACCGCGGTTTGCTAGGGAAAACGGACGCAAGGCTCTCGCGCGCGGTTATCTTCGTGGCATCCGTTCGCGAGCGGACGATGGTTTTACATCATGGTAATTCTTCCATATTCGGGTCTGAAAATTCCTAGAACAAAGATTACAATAAATCCTGAAAAGTACGAGATATTATTAATTAATTAATCTTGAAGAAAACCAGTGAAACTGGTCAACATTCTCTACAAGCTGAATAATATTGCTCCTATATTGGATGAATGTATATAATATGTTTCCGATTCTTTTTCTTCTTGGGTGTAGGATTAGGGAAACGCCAATGGATTCGTCTAAAATTAGAGTTTATTAAATTTTTTTATACGATTTTCCCCTTTTTTCTAACCCTATTTACAACTTATATACTAACCTAAAATTCGAGAATCGCCAATTAAAAGTTCCTGCTTTCCTCAGTTTTCGTATCGCACAGTTTAAGGTTAGAAATTACTTTTCTAAGTTCTTCCGCGCCAGTGGCGCCGTTCCTCACGCGTCCGACCCTCAGCGGCGCGTACACGAAGCTTTCATGTATATTGAAGCGATTTTCGAAAATTCTATCGGCGAGTATATCATCGCGATCGCAATTATCTTCTTGCGCGGAAACTGCTCGGATAAGGTCGACGGATCGCGGAGCCGGACAACGCGATTCGCGGCAGCGCGACGAAAGAGAGCAACTCGCGCGCGAGGCTGGCTCCTCGATGCAACATGAAAATTAAATTGAAAGCATGACGGCGACGTTTTCACGGAAATTATCGGGCCGAGCGAGCGCGCGGTGTCCCTGTGAAGTCGCGCGCGGTGGAAATTGGAATGCGAGTCCGTTGCACCGTCGCGCAATCTAATTGACAACGGGATTAATGCGGTCGCGGGGCCAATTTATTTGCCACTTGCTCGGAAGAGGGACGCGACGGGAGGAGCCTGTCGGCGTCGCGGCCGCGCCGCCTCGCGTTCGTCATTAGAGGCGGATATGATAATGATTGATGCGGGAACCGGTTGTTCCGGCGACGGAGCGCGCCGCGTTAGGAAAAACCGGGCCCGGCCCTCCCCGAATACGGTCCCTTTATAACCCCTCTCGCGATGGTAATTCGAATTACGCGCGCCTCGCGGGACTCGTTCGTCCGACAACGAACTCCGTCGGACGGTTTAACCCTTTCGGTACGAGCACTCTGTTCGCCATGACACTCTCGCTGTACGAGGCCCCGCGCCGAAAATTGCCGCCGCACGTGACGAGCCCTCCTTTATAAGAAAATATTTCCTAAGCGTTAAAGAAAAACTGTGCTTAATAAAAAGGACATTTTTTAACAATAGTGTTGCTTGTAGCATAAGAGATATTCAGAGGTACTTGTATAAAATATTAAGATTTATTTATATAAAATTCTGTTATTTATACCGGTCGTCGCGCGGACGCCGGATATATCCGGCGCTCGTCCACAGCGGCCGTCGCGCGGACGCCGGTTATATCCGGCACTCGTACCGAAGGGGTTAATTGCCGCGCGGATCACGCGGGGAAAACACCGGCCGGCTGCTAACCGGATCCTCGAAACCGGAGAGGATGCCGCGCGGAGAAAATCTTTCTTCCGCCGCGGTGCGCCTTTCACGAAATTAAAATTAATGGACCGCCCGCGCGATTTTTAACGAACCTAAGCCGCGCCGCGGCGCGCGCGGGAAAACGGCCGGAAAATATTGGGGCGGGAACGCCGGCGCGCTTTCGAATTAACTTTATCGGGATGCCCGCGTTTCATTAAGATACCAACGGGCGCGAGAATAAATCCAGTTTGCCCACTCGGCTGGTCCTCTTGCTTCTTCCAGCTTGGGCGTTTTCGGCGTTTCAATGGTCTCGTTATTTGTAAAATGGACTAGTTGCTCGCGGAATTTAACGACCTTGGCGGCGAGAAGATTTTCGTATTTTCATGGTTAACGTTGCTGTTGCTCGCGATCGCGTATAGAGAAATTATTATCGATGTTCATACTATTCACGGAGAACTGTTAATCAGTTTTATCTGTGGGAATGAACTGGGATTATGCGTTTATTGGTCCGATGAATCATCCAGATGACCGATCGAATTTGTACCCGCATAGAGGCTGAAATTAATTTACTGTTTGTTAGCAATTAGCGCCATTCATAACGCTGCGCATAATGGTGCACGGCTAAATCAAAGTCAAAGCGAGGGAAGCCGTGTTTTTTTCCTTCGTTTGTTCACGGGAGTCTTTTATATTATTATTACTTTGGATAAAATCGAGGAGGTTATTCATATTGTTCGTATTACGAAAGGGTTGCTTTAATGGCCTTTTTTAAAGCTGAAAGAATTCTTCTTTCTCACGATGGATTATCGTAGACTTTAATTATGCTAGTTTCGTTTGCAATTGATTGAGATAATTGTTTATTTTATTGTGAATTATATTTTATTGGTGAATATTATAATGTAGTTTATGAACCTTGTTAAAAAGTGTTCGTTCTACCGAGCTGAGTGGTGAATCATTTTTACCACAGACACGTGATATTATATAAACGAGAATAATTTTATATCTTTACCAACAACCAATTTCCTTTTTAAACGAACATGTAGCCACTATAAAATGGCGAACGATTCGACAAAATCACAACAATGTTGGTTGAATTATTTTGAAGTTTACTTGATTTTAAATTGAAAATTTTATTTAAGTTTAATTTTTAGTTGAATTTGATAATAAAAATTATGTTGTTGAAATTTAATTTGTTCAGAAGTTGGGGGTAATGACAATTTAATTTTGACAGGTGAACTCATTAAAATTTAGGTTATGGAGTAGATTTAGGTTAAATTAATGTTGGTTGAATTGTTTTTAAGTTTACTTGATTTTAAATTGAAAATTTGATTTAAGTATAATTTTTCGTTGAATTTGATAATGAAAATATTATGTCGTTGAAATTAAATTGTTCAGAAGTTTGAATTTAAATTTCGCATCGCGACGCGAATCGAAAAATCGGTTTCGCCGAAAGGAGCCGTTTCAGCGGATCGGCACGAACAAAAGGAACGCACGAGTCGGCTAGCCTAGTCCAGAAAATAGTCCGGAATCAAGTTTTCGCATGACTGGGCATCATCCCCCGAGTGAAGTCGGCGGCGGCGGCTGCGGCCATTGGTTCGCGCGACATTAATCCTCGCGGCAGGGCCGGGGAGTGACCTTGCGCGTTCCGAGGCCGGGCCGCGGTCAGCGGAGGATCGTTTAATTAACTTTCTCACGAATTTACGAGATTGCTGGGCGCATACCGGCGAGCTCGATCAGCGAGATCGATATACGCCTGGCCCGGTGTACATTAAGCCCGGCATTAAGGATAAGATTCGAAGCGGTTAGAGCGCATATTGTTCGCCGGGGTCGGGACCAGGCGAGGAGAGGAACGGAGGACAGAGAGGAACGGAGTAAGAGAGGAACGGAGGAACAGAGGAACAGAGGAAGAGAGAGAGAGAGAGAGAGAGAGAGAGAGAAACGGCGCGGCGGCGATCTACAAGCAGATAGAGAGAGAGTTAGAGTCCCACCAGTATCGGTATCCGGCGTACCCTAAATTATTGCGCGAGTCTCGAGTCTGCAGGGTCTGGCCTCGGTAGGTTCGCAACTATGTTCGTAACTCCTGGCCAAGAACGGTCCAAAGGTGCCGATAACTGACCTACTATCTTCGCCGTTCGGCACCGCGCGCCCGATGAACTTAGGAATCCTCTAATCTTAAAGCGACGATGCGAATAGTTTCTCGGGGTTTGGTTTCGTTGTGTACATAATTGAAATACTGGCCCCCGGGTTTCTGGCTTCGGGAAAAGTCGGGGCCGGGGGCCGGGAACCGGGCTCTCTCTCCTCGCCGGCATCGACCGTTCAACTTTCGGGAAATACGGGACCTTGGACGGAGATGATGGGCCAAGAGAGAGAGAAAGAGAGAGAGTGATAGAGAGAGAGAGAGAGAGAGAGAGAGGCCATGGAACATTCATGAATTCCGACTGGACGCTCGTAATAATGGCGCGGCCGGCTCGACGGTGCCAATAACTGGCACCGGTAACTTCCTTGCGATATTGTGTATTGGCTTTTGAAACTGAAACGTCCACCGAGCCGTGTCCGGGCCGCGCGGCCCGGCCCGTTCATGGCCCACTAGGCTCCCTGATATTGGCATGTCCCTCTCGGTCCCTCGACGCTAGCCGAAATTTCCGTCACTCGAAATAGCTGAACAGCTTCGTACTTCTTCCGACGATGATCGTAAAATCGCAACTTTGCGTCGGTTTTGTCGACGACGGAGGGCAACGGAGACACACACACACACACACACACACACCTTCTTATTCATACTTTTATCTTTATGGCGCAGCTCGGTTTTTGATGGTTTATGCTCGCCGACGGAATAGCTGTTGCCAATATTTTCCAAAGGGTACCAGTGCTTTATAGTAATTTACAGTACTTACTGAACGCTTATTAAATCATTGTTAAATAGTCGACTACGTCTATGCGGTTTCGCGACGTTGGCAAATTCATTCGAGCGACGAATAATTAAGAGTAATAATAATTAAGAATAATAATAAATAAGAATACGAGAAGTAGAATAGGAATTGAATAAGAATAAAATTTCTATTCGCAATTGACGAATGATAAAAGCAATATTTTTTCGAAACAATTTTTATTCGTAGACAAAAAGTAAAAACTGATATCGCGCAAGAAACGAGTCAGACTTTAGTATACAGTGTGTTGCTCGAAATTCCGATCGCGTTTCAAGCTTTAAACTTAGAAGCGTGCGAACTTCGCGAAGTCGATTGAATTTGTATCATCGTTTTATAATATTGAATAGTATAAAGTATAAAAGAAAGGTGTTACAGATTATTCCTGTGTACAAGTATATACCATTTCAGGATTTGACGAGTACGTGAAAGAGATATTCGAAAGACAAATGGAAAATACGTCAACTGAATCGAAGCGAGCTGCTTCTTGAAAAAATTTGCCACTCTCGTAACAATTCTCCTTCGAATCGCTCGCCCCGCGTAACACAATGTGTAATTATCGCGAACGGCTTTCAATTATAGCGGAATGCCGCAGCGCGCCGGTTAATTCCAGCGAAATCTCAAGCGGCAAGAATTCGGAAGGAATCGATCTGCATGAGGATCGCGCGCCGGCCACGAAAACCGGAAACAATTATATCGGCCGTCGATACGCAGGCGGATAGCAATTACGGGGCGAATACTCGCGTATATATATTTCGTCGTCCGTTGATGCCGACCGATAAAGATCAACAATGAAAAGATCGAAGATAGGAGAGCAGAAGCGGCGGGGCTCGGGCGAGCGGAGGGAGGGAGGGGAGGGAGAGTAAGGTTGCGGAGTGAAAAGAACGTGGCCACAAATTTCGCGCGCTTTTAATTATTTCCCGTGAGAGCTCTCCGCCGAGGAGGAGAGGCCCTATCGATTTCCGTCCCGAGCGTAATTGAGCCCCTCTTCCGTCTCGCTCCCGCGCTCGTTCCCTAACCGGGCGCCCTTTCCTCGTCCCTTGACCGTGTAACCCCTTCCCGCCGGACCCATTCTCCGTTTCACTCCCCCGTTCTCGCTGTTTTTTAATCCCTTTAAAACCGGCCGGAGAAATAGGGTTTGCGGTTTGGCGTGTTTGCTAAATAAACGGGGCGCTCCCGCCTCTTTTGATGGTCCCCGCAGAAAGACAGCATACATTCGTGGCCCCGTACATCGTGGTCCATTAAGCGGCTAATAAGTGGACAGAGCCGGGTTACCGGTTACACGCGCCCCGAACCCTCTCCTCACCTAACCCTCTCTCTCTCTCTCTCTCTCTCTCTTTCTCTCTCTCTGTCTCTCTCTGTCTCTCGTTATCTCTCTCTCTTCGCTTCTTTGTCCCGCGTCTCGCATCCTCCGGCTACTCTCGCCCCATCCGAAAACCCGGCTATCTCGGCCGCACGCTTTTTACACAGTTTCTTCCATTATTCCCTCCCGAACGTAACGAGAATGAAATTTCAGCGAGCTGGTTAGCGACCCTCAAGCGACTACTGTAATTCCCGCTTAATAGAGCCGGGCCCGGCAGTGGTCTCTCGAAGCCAGCTTTTTACGGGGCGACGTCAATTTTTCACGTACCTTGTAATACAACAATTCCCTTTGCCGCGCGAGCCAACCCCTCGCTGATCCTGTATGTACAAGTTTATTCGGTTTTGATAACTCTGCGATCGTAACTCCGGTCAAAGTTAAACGTCTTTGATACAGTGACACCAAAACCAG
This sequence comes from Augochlora pura, assembly GCF_028453695.1. NCBI lineage: Eukaryota > Metazoa > Arthropoda > Insecta > Hymenoptera > Halictidae > Augochlora > Augochlora pura. Next base: position 21,201,756 of record NC_135777.1, on the reverse strand, counting down.
TTCTTTATAAAAAGAAGTCGATTCTTCGGGTGCTTTGTAGCAGGGATGGACAGTTTTTGATAAAATTGTGTAACGATTGCTACAAATTTATTCGCTATTAATTGACTTAAAATAAATTTGAAACTATCAGTATTCTGATGCGACAAACGGAGATCCTAAATAACTAGAGCGACGTTTGAAAAATTAAACCCCTTTTCAATAATTCAATTTCATCGAGTCAGGTGTCGCAAGAACTATAAAATCGTTATAAACAAATTCATCATCTAGAATCGAATATTGATGCAATATAATATTACATTAATCTCAGCGAAAGGAAATTTTGTAATTTTGCAATATTTGCAGAACCTGAAATATCAAATTTGGCAAATAGGTAATATAAAATACTTTAACACCGTCGCCAAGAAAAATGATAGCACCAAAGAAATAACGCAAATATACGAAGAAGAAGAGTGTTAGGACCGTCGCCAAATACATTAACGCGAAAAAGCGGAGGATGGTTTGCGCTAGCAACAAAGCGGCAGTGGAATCGGACAACCATATCCGACGCGTCCCGTATCCTTGCCAACTTCCAAGAACCGTGTTCCGAAGCGAAATGCATTCAGCGATATGAAAACGGAACAGTAGTAGGTAGAAAAAGATGTGCTCATTACTTTCGCGAGAGGGAATATATTCCTCTAAATTCTTCCATTTCGCCGTCCCGTCCCCATCCGCGCTGTTTCACCCCTTGATTTTCGCTTTATCGCACGTACACACACACACACACACACGCACGCACACGCCGACGTTTCCCTCATTTCTCACGCATACACGCGGCGCGCGTTATTTGTACGCGATACCGCGCGCCGCCAGATTAGGGAGAGCCGAACAGGGATGGAACAAACGCGGTGGGAGAGAGGTGGGTCGAAGGGAGTGGAGGGAGATAGGAGATGGGAGAGAAGAAGATGGACAGAGGGAGGAGGAGGGAATGAGAGGACACGGAACGAGAGAAAGATAGAAAGAGAGAATAGATCAAATAGAGACAGAGAGAAAGGTAGAGAAAGAGAAAAGAGCAAGTAGAGAGAGAGAAAGGTAGAGAAAGAGAAAGAGAAAAAATAGCGAATAGAGAGAGAGAAAGGTAGAGAAAGAGAAAGAGAAAAAATAGCGAATAGAGAAAGAAAGGTAGAGAAAGAGAAAATAGCATATAATATATAGAGAGAAAAGTAGAGAAAGAGAAAATAGCATATAATATATAGAGAGAAAAGTAGAGAAAGAGAAAATAGCATATAATATACATAGAGAAAAGTAGAGAAAGAGAAAATAGCATATAATATACATATAGAGAAAGCTAGAGAAAGATAAAGAGAAAAAATAGCAAATATAGAAAGAAAGGTAGAGAAAGATAAAGAGCGAAAATAACAAATAAAGAGAGAGAAAACTGCAGAAAGAGAAAAAGTGAAGAAGACATAAAAGCAAAAGGGGAGAAAGAGTCGGAAAGCGATAGTCAGCGAAGAAAAGAGGGTGGGCCGGTAAAGATTGCCAGCGAAGAAGAGAAGAGAACGAGACGGCAAAAGTGAAACCGGCGGGACCGAGAGGGGAATGGTCGGTCGTGGATATTCGTGAGATCGTGTTCGGGGGCCCCCACGGTCCCTACCGAAGTTTGTAACTTCTTTCGCATCCAATTAAGTCTCGCGCAATAACTTAGCCTACACCGGGCCGCCGCGCCGATACCGAACTGTTCTCCCCTTCGGCGACCACCGCGACTCGCCCCCTCCCCCTCCTCTCCTCGCCCCTTCACCTGGACACGAGACAATGTATATTCCGATTCAGAATTTCGGCACAATGGTAAGTTCATGGAACTGCGCGTATATATTTCAATTGAAAGTTACCCGATCGACCGGTACCGCCGTCCCTCCGTATTAATTGGGGACGATTTGTAGCGGTGCTACCAGAACGTAGCATGAGTTTTTCGTGAGCAAACTGCGCGCGGCGGTCGAGGGAATTCCTGCGGTAGCGTTTGAATTATTCCATGGGACGGAAAGAAAGAGAGAGAGAGAGGGAGTAAGAGCAAGAGTAGGGGAGACAGAGAGAGAGAGAGGGAGAGTGAGAGTAGGAGAGAAAGGGGGACCATTTGTCCATTTCTTATTCCGCGGTTATTGCTGCCGAGTTCCTGCAAAATTGGTTGGCTCTCTTGCTTCAGAGCGGAGGAGACGACTCTGACCGGGAGACAATACGAATATTATAGAGCGCCGTGATTGCCGCATTAATGCTCGATGATTAATCATGGCCTCGGATAACGCGTTCGCGCTGCTTTTCGCTGCTATTAGCTGGTTTGCGCGGACGGTCTAGAAGCTCTAGAAGCTCTTGGCTCTAGAAGCCAATTTCGTGGCAGTTTGTTCTCGCTTTTGGTAATGCTTGGGGTTAAGAAGCGATGGATTTTATATTTATCTCGTTAGACTTGGGGTTCAGCCTCGCGTAAGTATAATTAGCGTGTCGTAAACTAGTTGGATACCATTTATTTAGAGGACTCTTTCTTTTGCAAGTTTCATGACGAGTTCGATTGATAATTTACCCTTTCCTAGACGATGCGAAGGTTTTGCAAGATCTATTTCTCTTATATCACTTTCATGGATTTATTTTATATCCATATGACATAAACACCATTCAGATATACTTGTACTAATCGTTAAATAGATCGTGGATTTTTATGCGAAATAAAAATGGTCTGCATCGATTTAGCGAAACAGGATTAAAAATATATTTCTTTCTTTAATAATTTCAATTACTTCGAAATTAATACGCTCAGTCTCTCGCAGTCTTATCACGGTATCACTACTTTGCATTTCACATTATTTTCCATATAGGAAGAATATTCCATATACGAATTATTTTCCATATGCGAATTATTTTCCATATTTAATTATTTTCCACATAAAAACAAGAGTTGAACAGACTATACATAGAGTTTAATCTTTTCGAATTTCGCGAATAAATATCAAATAAATATCAAGCATTAAGTACAAAATGTATCACACTTTACTCTACAACTTTGCCATTAAATTTACGTGTACCATATTTAATCATCTATTCGATGTTAAATAAACCGAGAGAGTGATCCGAGTACAACGGATCGGCGAAGTAAGAATTGTTTTCTATCGCTTCCAGTATCGCTAATCTCGGAAATGGCGTCGCGTCCGCGCAGGTAAAAAAAAGAATCCCACGTTCTCCGTGACAAACATCGTTCCTCGCGTCAATTAAACTAACCGTGTGTTTGTCTTTCCATTTAGTTCCCCGGGCGTGTCCGATACGGCGTGCCAGGATTCGAATGAAACCGGGGAAAAAAAGCGTTGTCTACCTTCGATAACGCGGGGAGAACGTAGACATCGGCCGACAGCATTGGGAAACGTTCGCAAACAAAACACGTCCGAAGGGGGGTGGTGGTGGTGGTGGTGGTGTGGACCCGTTCCGCGACCGATGACGCGTAACTATTACAATTTCGCGTTTAAACAAAACCGACCTGCTGTTATTATTTCGCCGGGCGTCGCGGTTCCCCGGAAAAATACCCCCCGCGGCGCGGGGCACGGTTTTTTTCCGGCCACGCGAATCCAGCAGCGGTGGATGCGTTTTCCGTTCCGTTGCACGCGAGGCCAAGCACCGGCGCGACGGCCGGTTCGGTAAACAAAGGGAGGACGGCGGACGGATCTGGTCCGTGCTGGTCAATTTCATCGGGAACGTGGACAAAATTGGGGAAGGAAAGTTTCTGGTCCGCGGAGTATAATTAACGTTGTTTGGCGGACTGCGGATTTTACGCGTTCGCGACGGAAATGAATCGATGAAGTTCGGTACGGTAGAATTTAACCCCTTGCACTGTTACGTCTATCAGGGCTGCGTTGATTGCAAGTATTTCGTCCTTGATTAGTTCCTTGACGTTATAAGACGATACTTTTTATTCTGAAATTTCGATGACAGGTGATTCAAATTTTCTTTCGATTTAATAGAAATGATTGGAAGCCGTTTTTATCGAATCTATAAATTAGAGATTATATAATAGATAAATTAGATATAATATATCTATAAATAATATTATCGAATATATAAATTAGACTGCGCATTTGTTGGATGTTAAAAAGAGCGAACAATCGAGGTAATAGCATAAAAATAATTGCAACTGAAGAAAGGCAATTTAATGTAGCTTTATATTCATTTAAGAACTGAACAGTTAATTGAATAGCCTGAAAATGTAATTTTTGTTGCACATTTATCCAAAAATCTTGTCAGATATTAAAGGATGGAAATATGAATATTTTACCAGCTTACAGATCGCGGTCATTTAGATCCTGTTGCACCAAGACGTACGAAAGTGTTATGCGAGTTTTATTGAAACATTTCCCCCATATCCTCCATCGTTCCGCCGGCATTTGCCTATATCGAGCACCGCAGAATTTTGTGGCGGTGGAAAAGATTCGGCAACATCGAATACGTAAAAGCAAGCTAAAATACTAAAGTAATAAAAATACTAAAATAAAAGAATTTTAACGAAACACAAAAAACTGTTCCATGAGCCTTTGGTAAAATAGTGAGGAAAAATGTTAATGTACATAAATGGTAAAGGAATAAATCATTTATCATTAGGCGACTTACATATGTATATGCAGGTAATTTGTTCTACCATCTGCTATTTTTTAAGCATTGTTCTGTCCATCAAAGCGTTCCCATATTCTTGAGAAAGTCGGATTCCATTGGAAAAAATGCTTTTCCACATGTAACCGACAGTCTTCATTTTAACGACCGGAAGTTTGTTAGAGTTTCTTTCTCGAGGGGCGAGGCTCGAGGTACACCGACGATCATAACAGCTGTCCTTCCCACTCTCGTGGCTTGTAGTATGCAAATGGTAGAATTGCCGATGGACAAACCAACGTCTCGAACACAGCTAGTCGAAAAACGGATCGCAATAGTCTATGCGATAGCAGTGTTGCGTCAATCTCGCGTTTAACCCTTTGCACTCGGAGATATTTCCGTTATATATTAAACATTTATTGCGTTGCCATAATTCGTAGCAATAAAGTCTGAAAAAATTCTCTAACACGCGGCTTGTGATCGAAAATTTTAATAGGCCACCGAGAGCCTATTAAATCTTGGTCAGTCAACAAATGGCCTAATAGTATCGAAAAATCTCTGAGGTTATTTTTGATCGTCTCGTTTGGCTAGACACTTTTAATTTAAACAATTTGTTTGAGATGTACTATGTCGACTCTGACGCGTTTCTCACTCCGAATCTTAGTAATTACTAGGCTCGTTTCTTTTTTAATCAATATATGATAAACATAGATATATTCAAAAGATATATAAATTTTGGACCACGTAACACTTCTCACGATTTTTCAAGCAACGACTTTTCAAGCACTTGCGATAAGTTGACAATCAATGTTTTTAAAAGCAATTTTTATCAGTTTTTCGCACGTCTATACGATTTTGGTTGCGACAGGATCATCGTGAAGGCAATCTCGGCGAATCACGGCGCGGCGGTCTTCGTATTCTCGAAACCCGTATCTGGCGATTAAATCAGCCTGCCGGAATTTCCCGGGGCGCGCGGGGCGGGGAGGGGAGGGGAGGGGAGGGCAGCGACGCCGGCTATCCGAATGTACACGAATGGATGGATCGGGCCCGGTTGATCAAACAGCTAAATAAAATTCATCCAGGCTTCCCGGGGCGCACCCGGAAGAAGCTAGGCGAAGGTAACTGCCCGGAAAGTTCGCCGTGTGGCTCTGTAAATCCAGCCGCGGGGCAAAGATCCTCGCTATTTCCATCCAATTAGCGCGTAATCCCTTTCTATTACCGAAAGCTTGGCTTCGGCGAGCCGATCAAGGGTCGCGGAAAATCGATCGAACGGACGGACGGAGAGCAACTCTCTCTCTCTCTCTCTCGCTCTTGGTTCGGCAGAAGGAAGAGAAGCCGGGCCGCCCGTGTAAATCCCGGGAAGAAGACGGTGCTCGATGTGCGACGAGAATGGAGGGAGGGAAAGTGGAAGGACAGTGAAAAATAGAGAGAGAGAGAGAGAGAGAGAGGGTGTGAGACGAAGATAAAGAGAAAGAGAGAAAGAAAGATAGCGTGAGACAGGGATAAAGAGGAAGAGAGAAGGAGGGAAAGGGATAGCTCGCGAGGGAGGGAGCGAGAAGAAGGAAGAGCCGAGAAGAGTCGAGGAGCCATAATCGATCCGGCGTCCGGCGTGCGCTGAAAGAAAGGAGGCGCGAGCTATCTCGCGCTCGTGAGCTCGAAAAGAACAAGGAGGGAACGGTGTCCGAGGGCTTCGGGGATGGTGTTGTGGCCTCTCTCGCAGCGGGAAGTCCGAAGTTCGTGCAGAAGGGACTACGTCGGCGTCGTTCCCGGTTAACTAGATGCCAGCCGAGATTCCACCGGTGAAGGGTTGGACGGACGGACCAGGCGGAGGTAATCATAAAGCTACGACCAGCGAGAAGACGAAGAAGAAGAAGAAGAAGAAGAAGACGACGAGGAAGAAGAAGATGAGGACGAGGAATAAGAGGAGAAGGACAGGGCGACGAGGAAGAAGAAGATGAGAGGAACGAGGAGCAGGAGGAGGGCAGCAGGGAGATGGCCGCGGGCTGCCAGCGCGGCCTGGAAGCGTGTCAGTAAATTTAACCTAACCGAATGCCAGGGCATAAACCCCTCTTTTTTTTTCCCCCCAGCGACTGTTCTCCTTCTTGCTCGCGCCCGGGTTCTCCTTCGCTTCTGCATCTTTCTGCGGCGAAGTAGGCCCCGTTGATCATCGGTACGTCGATCGTTCGGAGCATTCACCGTTACGATCAACGAGGGTCTCCTCGCTAGTCTCTCGGGTTCTTTCACGAAAACCATCGCCGGGCTTCATAGATCGGAAGCGTCGCCGACGATTCGAAATCTAGCGAACACTATAGTCTAGCTAGCTAGATATATATATAGTTTGGTAAGGTTTGATGAATCTCCGGGGAGAGGGAGAGGACCGATTCCGCGATGTTCGCCACGAAACAGCGTTTGATAAAAGTCTGCGAGAAAAAGGAACGGCGAGAGTGATCCGGCAGCCAGCCAGCCGGCCGGGCAGCCTCGACTGATGTTTTTCCAACGGAGGATTTATGGACTGAACAATTTAACAAAGGTCCATTGTTAATTCACCGGACGGTGTTAGCCCGGACCCGGTGGATAATTTATTCAGGCAATCGGAATCCAACCGAACGGAAGAATCTACGCACACCACCCGGGGTCCCCCCTCGACTACATACCGTCGATACGCATACCACCTCCGTCTCTTTAACTGCCTTCCTTCCTGTAACTTTTAGTGAGCCTCCTACTACTACCCACCTATATCCCGCCTAATGTTGTTCGGGCTCGCCCTCGGATGCCTCGTAACGTACCGGCACACCGCGCGCTCCTGCCCGAGCAACCCGAATTACACACTCCCTCGGCCACGAGAAGACGGTCCAAGTCCGTTCGTTCTCACTTCGGAGATCCTTATCAGGCGAGCCTGGATGCCTCATCGACGACCTACGAGCGAGTCGACCTCCCTCTCTCTCTCTCTCTCTCTCGGTTTGCTTCATCCCTGCCTTGCTAACTTTCTCTCTCTCTCACCCTTTCTCTCTTCCTCTCCCTCCTTCTTGCTCTCTCTCTCTCTCTCTCTCTCTCTCTCTCGTTCTCTATACGACTGTATGTGTGCCTGTACGCGCGCATGTGTCGTTCTCTCGCCGCGAAGGTCGGAGGTTGAACGCTGCTCGATCGACAGCTGCCACGAAGTCACCTCCACCTCCGACGTGGGTGAGATTCCACGGCGAGTCACTCGTTATTTGTTGCTTACTTTTAGTCGCCGGTGAACGTCTCCGATGTGCCTGTCGATATCTCGCAGCGCCGTCTCGCCTCGCCACGAGAATTTCTTGCGGGACCGTAAGCTCCCGAGCTTCGTTAATTCGGTGAACGGAGCAGCACGTCGGAATCGACCGGATGGCCTTCCGAGAACCCGGGATCCGAGAAGCTGCCGCGGGTTTCGCTAGCTTTTAGGGGACAACCCTGTTCGGATTTTTTCTCAAGCCTTTCCGGCCTCCGCTTTCACGTTCTGTTATACTTGGTTCTTCGAAGATCTGCTTCGTTCTTCGAAGATCTGCCACATTCTTCGAAGATCTGCTTCGTTCTTCGAAGTTCTGCTTCGTTCTTCGAAGTTCTGCTATGTTCTTCGAGCCGGTTCGACGATATTGCTGTCTCTTTGAACGCTTCTCCGAGAGTGGAGGACGAGCAGACTCTGTGTTTGGAATCAGCTTCGCATGTGAATCGTTTGATCACAGATGTTCGACTCTTATCGGACGTATTAGTCGCCTTCCGCGCGACATTATGCACTAGGCTCGAACGCGTAATGAGCGATAAAGGCTGAATCGATTTATCACGAAACTAATTGTTGCTAGATATTGTCCGGAAAATGGATACAAATGGATCAAGGAATAATCTGATCAACGTTTGACGATTATTACCCGCTAGTTATTGTAACTAATTTATAACGATTAGACAAAGTGTGATTTATTATAGATCAGTCATAAAAAGGAGTAGCTTTAGTTTTCAGTCATTAATCAAATTACTTTCTGTATAACTGTTTTGTGACTGCTAAGCACAATGCTATATGTCATGTTTTTACTATCGAGATATTATAGCTTGAAGTGCAGATGACAAATTCTCTCTCTCTCTCTCTCTCTCTCTCTCTCTATCTATCTATCTATATATATATGTAGCGTTATCATTTTTATTGTTTTTTACATTTTATAAATGCAGAATTTTATAAATTTTTTTTACAAATCCTATATTCTACAATTGAATTAAATAAGTAAGAAATATATAAGGCCAGACCTGTTTAACTAAAAAGATGCGTGCAATGTCAGTCGCATCCTTTATAAACTAGCCATCAGTTCAACAGCTTAGTTTAATGAAGGATAAAACACTCTTAAAATCAGACAAAATGACACAGTTTTAGCAGACCGTGCAAACACAATAACAACCCTATTTCCTCCACTAGGTCTTTCTTTAATTATTCAATTCTTATCAAAGCAAAGCACTCGACAATACCCTATATTTCAAGCAGTCGACATTTAAACCTTCCCGTTTAAACGTGGGGTCCGTAAGTCCGCTTCCTAATTCGACGGGGTTTCAGGTAAATGGGGAAAGTTAACCAACGACGCACAGGTTCGCCCTGTAGGACGTTCGTGGTTCTTTCGCGACGCAGTTTCCTGGACCGGCCGCGATACGAGCCGGGTATACGTGGGCCGGCGTTACTCCGGCGGACTCGCCGCAACCATCCTGGATCCTACGGCGAGATAGCTCGCGCCTCTTTTCAACATCCACCGGATTGATTATGGCCCCGCGCGTCGGCCCGCCTGAGAAATGCTGCCCGCTTACTCTTCCCCGGCTTGCCGGGCCGCTCCTTTCGTTTCACCGGCCCCGGACAGCGACGATCATCCTCTCTCTCTCTCTCTCTCTTTCTCTCTGCCCTTTATCGATCTCGGACGTTCGAATTTGTTTTCGTGAACGGTATACTCGGGGCCCGCGTCGCTTCTCGTCGACTTCTCCGACGCGGCCGGCACGGTAGAACCAGAGAATGCCACTCCGGGATCTTGACGGGGATATCCCGTGGAAATTGTAACGCCGATTGATCGCGAGCGACTCGATCTCTAGCAGTGATTAATTGTCCTCGGTTGTCTAACCTGTTAACCGAGTGATCTCTCTCTCTCTCTCTATCTATCTATCTCTTTTGCCCGTCTCTCGCTCAGGTAAGTCTCTCGCTCAGATCTGTCCGACGTTCCCGATGAAGTTTTTGCATGCGGGACTTCGTTTCCGAGGGAAACGAGTTTACAAACTCGTCGACACACCGGCTACCTACTGTTACAGGCTAATTTCCTCTCTTAACTAGTTGTTTTGCGAGCCAGACTCCGCGCAGCTGCATGCAAATTTTTAGCTTTCGCAGATTTAGGGGAGAGCAAAACTGCCGGCAAATTTGATTGCCGCGCGGCCGACGGGCCGGGCAACTTTTGCGCGGATCGTACGTACTTCGTTGCGATGCTAATAATGGTGCGTTCCTTTTTTTTTTGTTTTTTTTTTGAGAAATTGCTTGCAGGCGAAATGTAATTTCGGTTGCACACTATTTTCGGAGGGAAAGAATTAGCGGAATGTTAATTATTGCGAAGGTATCGGAACGAGATTTTGGGCAATGAGTGTTGCTCGGGTAAAAGATGGATAAGTAGCTAACATGTGTGCAGACGTTTGTGACTGTGTATGTGTAAATCTGATTTATTAAGGCATCTAAGCGTCTCTCAGCAGTTATATGCATTTAAATTGTGAAATTTCGAGGAATGAGAGTATTAAAAGTAATTTAAGGACGTTCAGGTATTATTTTCAACTCGGTGAAATTGTTGAACGAAGGAATTTTTAATTGACTTTTTAATCTTTGTTACAAACTATGAAAATAATTCTTATTTTCTATAAAAATCCGCGGTCAATTTATGAGCAATAACGCAGGCAATAATTCCGTTGCATAATGAACCTTGCTTTATAAATTAGCTTACGAGCTATGGAGTTTTACGAGCTTTGGAGGTTATGAAATCAGAATACAACTTCAACCGAATTTGTAAATGTGTCCAAGAAGATAACTAAAGTACGAAGAAGGAAGGCATTTTATTCAATATGAGATTCTAAGTGGATAAGGTGGCAATGTTAATGTTCGCTATAGATGACTATAGGATAGTACCAACGCTAACGTTCGCTATAGAGGACTACGGAGTATGGCCGGTCATCCTGACCCCCGCGCACCGAGTTATCGAGTTGTCGCTCGGGAACGATGACAGTACTTTCGAGGGAGTCTAGCATTTTTATCCAGTCCGAGAAAATTAGAAAGCTGCGCGTGATATAGTCTCTCGCGAACGGCCTGTTTGCATCTGACCCGGCTCCGCCGGCCGATGGTGCAAGCCACGGCGCGGCCACGGAGGTCGACCCGTGTAACATCCTGTTCGCGCGAAATTGCTCGGCCCGCTTTTCAACATCCAACCTGATCGATTATGGCCTCCCCTTTTATTCCGTGAAACACGACGCGACGGCGCGTGTCCCGTTCAAACGCGAAAAAGAAAAAAGAAGAGAAAGAGTCGCCATCTTGTTGTCCTAACTCCTGCGGATCGGCCGGCCGAGCAACGAATCGCTTGAACCGCCTCGGATTTACTTAGCCTAATGCGCTTGATTCGGGTGATTGACGGGCAGCCGGCGGTGGCCGGCCTTTCCCGATGGACTCTCCTAAACGAAGGTTAAATCTAGAATTCGAAGGTCAAGCGTTCCCATCGCGGCGGTCATTTTCGTCGCTGCGACGTTCGTAGTTCATATTTTAACTAAAATTAATACGTGAGAATAATTTTGAACATTAGCGAACAAATATTATTGCATATGGTTATAGTATTGAGTACTATAGTATATGATTATTAAGAAACATGTAGAAGAAACTGAAGATAATTAAAATCCATTTAAAGGATATGAGAAACTACACGAAACTATTGCATAATATTAAAAATTATTAAAAATGGTAGAAGGTGGTGGAAAGGATAAATTTAATTCGGCGATATTGTCTTATTTAATAAGACATGTCATATTTTGCTACAAACAGAAGAATAATAATTGCTAGAAGCTATAATAATGTATAGATGTCTAAAAAGTATCTGTGAATTTCTTGATCACATATAAATGATCCTAATAACTAAACTATATTTCAGAAAGCAGCGCGGGGAAAAATAAGTGTTATTCTATAAAATTTATTGTGCTACTTATTTATTAATATTGTATAAAATTTATTGTACTAATAGATGCACTGAGATACTGGCACACTATTATTTATATAATCTAATAACATCATTCAGATCATAAAAATTAAAAAATCGTAAAATATAATAAAAATGTAAAAATCGCAGAGAAAAACAAGTATTATTCAATAAAATTTATTGTGCACTGTGATATTGATACACTATTATTAATATAATCTACTAATATCAATCAAATAATAAAAATTAAAAAATCGAATCTTAGTCAACTTTTTAGGATCTAACAATTCACTATGCGACAACCATAGCCGTCTCACGACAGGCACGAAAGTCCAAGATTGGTTTCGTTAGGTTCCCTCGAACTCGGCCGACTTCGCTCTAACCTATTAACATCGTAATTGGCGGATCAATATTCATGGACGACCAAATGAGCCCCGGTATCATTCCCGGCCCGACAGATTATGCGAACCATTATCCCCGCGGTCTTTCGTTACACTCGTTTCATTTACATCCATGAATCTTAATCCATCACACATTCGAGACGCGGCACCCGGCCGTTAAGAATCGAAAAGTTTGCCGGGCGGGCGCGCGCGAAACGGTTCGCCTATCGCCGAACGGGGCCGAACCGGCGACAGTTAACGTGTTAATAGGCCCTCCGCCGAATTAACGCGGACCATTAATCGTATTGAAATTATTCAAATCGTTTCGCCGGCGCGCGTCAATAATTTGCCACCGCGTTTGGAAATTGAAAAGCGTCGCCGATGAAACGCCATTAGCTCGGCATTCCCGTCGACATTCCATTGTTATTTACGAAGCAGGCTGATATAGAGGCAGGCAACTTCCTATACACCTACTCGTACAGAAATCTAGGACGGATCTATAGCGGTTTGTTTAACCCTTCGCAGTCGGAGCTGTTTCGACTGGAAATCCAAAATATTTGTTCGAAATTTTGAAATTGTTCGATTGAATTTTTGTGACTCGTGCAACGGTTAATTGATATTAACAATCTTTTCGATATAAGTGAATTTCAGAAAAATTATTTTAGCGGCGCTTTAGAGTCGACAATCGACCGCAAAGGGTTAATATATTGTTGAATAACTAATCAAATATCGATACCAGTTTTAAATGATTTCAAGACGTGCGAATTAAATATTAATTTCTCTTAAAAATAAAAAACAAAATCACAGTCTATCCTGAATAAATTCGCAGTAATAACATTGTAATAATTTTAATTTTCTATTTTGTTAGTTAAAGTCAAAATTCCTATTGGAAAAATTGTACAGGTTCCAGGATATTAAACAAAAAACAATTTCTTTATAGAGTTCCTCGATAAAGAAGACTGCTCGAATTTATATCTCCGCTCCCTCGAATTTTGTTCACTGCGCGTTGTGACGTCATCGACGCGCCGTTCGGAGAATCCCGGAAAGCCGTCTCGGAAGAATCGCGGCCGCGCGCGATCGTCGGGTGAACGGCCTGTCGCGAAATTTCGGAAAATCTCTCCGCGCCGGGCATTCCGGGCTCGCCGAAAACTGACCGGAATACGCCGCGGCCGGAGGATCAAAGCGAAGGGCCGGCGCGGCGTAAAATTACGTCTGGCCCATACACTCGGCCGCTGAAGTTAGAGTTTAATTAACGCGCGGACAAAAACGACGCGCGCGCGCGCGCGCCTGTGTAACCGTTCCCCGTACACACACGCGCGCGGGATCGTGCACACGGTACTTTGGCCCCCGGTGCGGAACACAACGCGCGCGGATAAATTCGAACCTCTCCGGGTGCACGCCGAATTGAAACGGACACGGGCATTAAGTGGCGGAGTCCGTGGTGTGCGAATTAAAAATGTTCGGATAAAGGAGTTCCCGTGTAAACGCGGTCGCGCCTCGCCGTGATTTATTTGTTCGCGACGCCGTTGACCCATTGACGCACCATTTCCTTCGCGGTCACCGCGATCGGGAAGTTTTTCCAATTGGCACGGTTACCGAGAACAGAAAATTAACCCTTTGCACTCGAAGCCATTTTTACTGTAAATCTGAAAGAATTTGTCTGGCGTACAGTATTTTTATTCTAAGTAACAAAGTGCATTTTATAAATATATACTAAATTAACTCTTGCCAAAACTTTGATTCGCACCAAAACTTTCATTTTCAACAATTTATCCAGAATTAAACTTCGTTGCTGTAAAAATTTTTTTAGCAAGTGACAGAACAATTTTTAGAGTCACCACTCGAGACTAAAGGGTTAATACCGTGCCTGAATTTACTCTAATACTTCAATATTAATAACAAGGGCTTAGAATTTTATTCCAATTTTAAAAAACAGAATGACAGCTATATTTAATTATTTATAACTAGTAATTTCCATCGCGAGTCGGACTCGTCGAAGCGCGGCAAGGGGTCAAGCGTCGTATACCATACCGTCGTTAATCTTCGAACGGGTTTAGAATATCCATTTTACGGCGCGATGGAATCGATCGAATTTTTCGCCCGGCATTCGTGGAACTGCGAACGGGCGAGAGGCTCCGGTTTCGGTTTCGTTAATTAAATTACTTCGATTTTTCTGAATCGCTTTGACTCCATCCAACCCATTGTCGGCGCGCGCGATTTGACACAAAAGGAATTCGGTTTCTGCTGTACCCTTTTTTTTTTTTCACCGTTCGGATCTGCGAACGTCACATTTTTTTTTTTTTCATACGCGGAGGGATGATTCGCGATTACAATTTGTATGGTCGTTGAACAATTGACTGACACGAATCTGCAGATTGTACAGTCTAATTGCCGGTGTGTCGACGTTTTGAATGTCCGCGCCGGGAAGGAAATATAGCAGCGTTTTTGTGGCATGTGGGTGCATTGTTAAAGCGATCATTTGATCAATTTTTATCTTTTTAGCGTCAACGTCCATAACCCCTTGCACTATAACGAGTCAGAGTGATTAGAGTATTAGAGCATAATCTATAGAGTGTACTATATAGAGTATATAACAAGTCAGAGTGATTAGAGTATTAGAGCATAATCTATAGAGTATACAATAAGGTATAAAATTGAGTATAATCTAATAAATATGCCAATCATTTTTATTAAATCGAAACAAAATTTGAATCTTCCGTCATTAATCTAATTAATTAAAATCTGCGAATGAAAGTAATCGAAGGCGATGAAGAAATAAAAATCCTCTCCCGATCTCCCTAATTTGGCTTTCATTTTGTAAACCGTCGGGCGTCACCGTCGAAAAGCCGAGCGCGTCCACCCGGGAGCATTGTCGCGCCTGTACGCGTCGTCGGTGCGTGGCGGACGCGCGTTGACACACGCGCATTATCTCGCGAGATTCGCGTCGCACGATATTTCTCTCGTGACGTAAGAGTATAAATATCGCCGCGAAGGGGATGTTCGTGACCTAACGGCCCGGCTAGGAAGTGTCGTTTTTATTAAAAAAAGGGAAGGGCGGAGGGCGAGAAAAAGCGCGCGCGAGGGAGAGAGAAGGAAAGAGAGAAGGACAGAGAAAGATAGAGAGAGAGAGAGAGAGAGAAGGAAAGAGAGAAGGAAAGAGAAGGAAAGGAGAAGGAGGGTACAGATTTATCAAAAGTATGAAATAGGAGGGACGCGCGTGGCACGAAGGCGGTGAAAACATCTCGACAGTTTATCGCGCTGCCACTCCGCCGATGCTTTTTACTCTGCATAGCGCTGCTTTATAGCTCTCGAAGTGGACGGTTAAGCCGCGGGATTTACGAGGCCGTGCGATATTCGTACACGGCCAGATGTTTCTTTTTTACCGGGGCCTTCGCGCGGACGATATTGCCGTTCTCATGATCCCTCGTGGAGAGACGCCCGCGCGGGACAGCCGCTCCGGTTCAGACCAATTCGCGCCGAGGATCTGTCGCGCTGTTGCTCCGGACCAGCACATCTCGTTAGATGCGATTAATATTCATGCCGCGAAGAAAAAAACGTGGATCTCCCGGGGGAGCCTGCCGTCGCCTCCAACAGGGACTGCATTGTTCCCGAAAATTATTCTTCGGGCACCATGGACGCGAACTTTACCGATAACAACTTTCGCCATGCCCGAACGAAATGGGAACGAATGTCGGGTTGGTCTAGTTTCAGCTCTGTTATTTCTTTTGTTGGCATCTATTTAGGGGAAAGGTTGCCTCTGAGCAAAAGTATCTTAAAAATTACCTCAACAAGTGTTCTAAAAATTAATTACATAATAAAAAAAAAGAATTTCAAGGCATTATTTATAAATGAAATGGCAATTCTCCTCTAAGTACTATATTAAGTTCCCGATAATTTCTCAAACGTTTTATAATTTCGTCCACCAGTCTATAATTTTTCCCTGATTATTTACGTTCTCCATACATAATCTAATTCTCGAGTACTTAGAAAAGATTCGCTATCAAAAAGCGATTTCTCCACAAAGGACGCTTATAAGAAAGTCCACGAAAATTCTCTGAATAATACGCGACGCCTCCGCGCGACTACAATAATTATTGCCGGTTCTCCGGCGGTCGACTATTAATATCGGCGAGTCAATAAAATTGTTCGGGCCACGGTTGCCGGGGATCGCTCGCGATGCATATTTAATTCGCCGGGCCGATTACAAGCAAGATCTATCGCCGGCGGTCCCACCGCAATTAGTTTGATTTTCGAGCCGATATCGTTCCGAAGCTGGCAGAGATTTCCTGGTAGCCGCGGCCCGAGTCGTTTCCCCCCCTCCCCTTCTATAATTCGACCTATCCGGCTCCGTTATTCGCATTGCCGAACAATTATAAATGTAATGGGATCGATCGGCGGTCGCCCGGTCTCGCGAGTCGCACGATTAACCTCGTCATACCGAGTCGCCATTGTTACAACGCCCCGGGAACGCGTGTTTGCTCCACTGTCCGATATACATACTGTGTGCCCCCGCAACGACCAATCCTAATCTCGGTCGTTCCATCGGAAATATCGTCCCCGCCATTTACGAAGAAATGGCATTTTAATTATGCCAGGTTTCCGCTAATTTAAAATACCCAATGAACTTATATAGCCGTCAAATTTTAAGTTTATTTTCCTTTAATTTACTCTTTTCTATAGTAAAGTAGGTTTACAATTTTCTATACTCTTGGTAAATATATATGAAAGCTTCGTGTACGCGCCGCTGAGGGTCGGACGCGCGAGGAACGGCGCCACCGGCGCGGAAGAACTTAGAAAAGTAATTTCTAACCTCTACTGTGCGATACGAAAACTGAGGAAAGCAGGAACGTTTAATTGGCGATACTCTAATTTTAGGTTAGTATATAAGTTGTTAATAGGGTTAGAAAAAAAGGGAAAATCATATAAAAAAATTTAATTATTAAATAATATTTTAATAATATTAATAAATAATTAATAAATTATTATTATAAAAATTTTAGACGAATCCATTGGCGTTTCCTTGATCCTACACCGAAGAAGAAAAAGAATCGAAAACATATTAAACATATATTCTATGTTCACATGTGAATGGTACGAAAATGAATTGGTATAAACAAATTAAACGAAACCCATTCGGTCTGTCGCGAGGCCGACAGAAGTCCAACTGCGAAACATTATTACATGTTATATTATGAATATCGTGTACCGTTGCGTAAAGTGAGCGACGCGATAAATCCGCCGGCGCTGCAAATATTCGTCTAGTTTGATTAATTTAGTTAAATTCGCGTCCACGGTTCGATATTGCCCGCGGAACGTTCCCGCGAGGTTTCAAGAGCCGCCTGTATACAAAATATTTTCCGTCGGTCAATTACGTGGCGCGAAACGTTCGTCGATCGCGCTATTAAACGTTTATCGGTTTCGAGCGCGTAAAAATGGAAACGTGTTTCTGCGATCATGCTCTATCTCCGGACATTCGATCTCGCTGGAGGCGGAACGGTGAAACCAGAAGAAAGAGGACCACCAGTTAAGAAATCGATCCACTCGTAATCACGATTTTCAGTTTACCACGGTCCCGTTCAGCCGCGGACAGATCACGCTTTTATCTCGCCATCGTCGCGGATAGTACATCGACGGATAAATAACAATGAGATAGCGACAAGCCGCGGCGACCAGAAGTGAATTACCGGGCGAAAACAATCCGGGCGAATCGTGTCCGTTGCTGTCCGCGAGCGAAACGGTTGCGAGAGAGAGAGACACTGTCGAGCGTGCTCGCGCGCGCGCGCCCAGAGAGACCGGGATAAAGACATCAGAAATTCCAGCGATCGAAGGACCAAGGATCCCGCAAATTGCGCCGGTCGTTTACGGGAATCACCGTTAAAGCGATCGCGCCGGGCCACTCGTGAATAATGAAACGAAACTGGACGCGCCGTTATTGCTTCGACGTAGCACAACAGTGCGCGCGCGAGGGGTCTGATTACATTTGAAATGGAGGCGCATGCTCGACGGGCATAATGGGTCCTAATCTGATTAATTATTAGCCACTGTCCGTACACGGGCCGTCGGGCTGCTGCGTTACTTGCAGAAATCTATGGACGACCGCCCTTTGATCTTGATTTACAGGACTTCGCGATGCATGAATCGCTTCATCCCGTTGTATCCACTTAACCGATTGATCCATGGACGTGGGCTTGCATCGATCTTGCGAACACGGCATCGCAATGGTCGCGTCTTGAGGCCGAATTCTACCTCTGCGCTCTGCTCAAAGGGATTTCTTTGTTTCGACACTTGAACGCAGTTTGCGTGGATAATTAAAAGCGAGTCGCGAATAAGGGCTTGTCGCTATAGGACTTGTATTCTATGACAATATAGATTTATTTATTATACAATATTTCATTGAAACAGCTGGAGACCACAGTGATGTATTTTATTTAAATGTTAGAATGAAACAAAATAATTGGGGATAAAAATAAAGTCAATTTCTTCTTGATAATTATATTTTAATTGTAGTACAGGAGAATATAATAGAGTTCAGATTTCCACGAGAAAGAGACAGAAAAAGGGAGAGGTAGGGTAAAAAATAAAATAATATGTTCGATAACAACTTTAATGCAATTTAACTATATATTTTTATAAGCATAAGTTATTTGCCATTTTATAATACAATATCTATTATTTTATAACACAATATATCTGCCATTTTGTAACACAACATCCGCCATTTTAATATTCGATGTCCTTTCCCTCCAATTACAGTTATCCTGTAGCACGCGTGAAAGAAAATGCGATGTTTACACTAAGACAGAACGCAAACGAATTATAATTGCCGTATGTCTTTTGTTAGCGAAACATTTGTGAACATTTCCATCCGGATTTTGGTAATAGTACGAGAAAGATCTAGGTTAGGTCAAAACGACTCTACATCCGCGAGTTAAGCTTAATTCCTGGTACGTTAGTGTTCCAGGCAGCGAACATTTATGCAAATTCACACCTTTACCGACCAATTTACAAGAGCAGCGAATGTATGTATGATTGTAAGGCAAACGCTTCGCACATTGTGTCCTTTATGAAATAATGCGATTTAAACGTTCAAACACGGATAGTTTATCGTCGGCGTGGACGGTACAAGGAATCTTATTTTAAACCGCGAGAAATGCTTCCCCTTTGTACGAGTGCCGGCACCTACGTCTTACTAATCTGGATTAGACGAAAATATAGCTTCCTTTGCATTGGAATACTTATGGTTACAGCAACAGCGTTGTAACATAAAGTCTATACCAAATACGAAACAAATTAAAATATTATTAAACATCTCAAATAAAATTTCATAGTTTTATTATTTCTATCAGCTTGAACGTACTTTCGTTAATGGATTTCTAAATGTGTTATAAACTTTGAAATAATTTTCCAAAGTTATTAAATCATACGACAGTATAATCAAATTAAATTAAATCATAATTTTAGTCAGTATAGCAGACATCTTAACTTTTTAATTTTCACTTCATAGAATAAACTTTACTGCTCCAATTCAAGATTTATTTTTCCATTTAATGAAAATTAAGTATGACACTATACATATTATGGTTACTTTAGTAGTGTTAGCAGAACGTAGGAAGATTGACAACGCGATCGGCACGACACATTTTGATATTTCTAATTTCATTATGTCGCGTTTCATTTCTTTTGTGGAAAATTTTTAGGCTGTTAGGTCAGCAGTCAAACTATTAACACGTTGACAGCCGCGTCGTTCAACATGGCTGACACTATTCTTTGATCAGATTTAGAAATTTTGGATCGCGCAATATTCGTGCCCGATAAACTTCATTCGAATTTATAGCGCGCAGACAGCCACGTCGATTGCAATACGGGCGACGCTATTCTTTGATCTGGTTTAGAAACAAATTCATATTGCCGAATATTCGAGCGTGACAGATTTTGTTCAAATTTATAGCACGTGACAGGACTAATTATATTTTTCATTAAGTTAAATATATTAATTTGTTACGTTCAATATATTAATTGGTAACGTTAAATATATTAATTTGTTACGTTAAATATACTAATTTTTCACGTGTCCGTTAAGTATAGAAAAAAACATATAATTTTTATTTGATTGAATTATTAAGAATTAACCGGCTTCATTCAATGGGGGTTGTCGAAAAATTATTTTTAAATAGTGGAACTCTTTGGCTGTAAATAAAAGAATTTTAATTTTTGAAAAAATAAAACCTGTGAAACTATAGAAAGATGTTTTTAATAATTATTTTCTGGTATATAAAAATCCGGCATCACTTTCTTTAGGAATTTATAAATTTAGAGAAACTTGGGGTGCAGGATAAAAAAAAATGTATCGGTTCGAAAAATAATGTTCCGACCAAAGAGCGTGTCAAGTTTTATGGGATCAAAAGAAGCGATGCGACACCTGCTACAAGAATACCTATAACTTAAGCAGTTTTCCGAAATTTTCTTTCCACTACATCCTCTTTTAGCATCGCAGCTTTCCACTGCACGTTTTTCTATCGTTTTTTAAAAATTCCAGATCGAAATATATAGCAATTTATAGCAATATTTAAGAAATAAAATTCTCTCTTATCTAATCTCATTGCAAAATCTATATATATTGAAGTTAAACAAAATAAAGCTAAAAAACAATATTATTAATAAAAATGCACCCGCGACGAGCCCAAAGCTGCCCCTCCAACGAGAAAATGATTAACAACGGTGAATCCCCTCGGAGCCTAAAATAAATGATAAGGCGAAGGGGTTAAGCCCACACGTCTTACAAAGGCTGCGGACAATCGGCCGCAGATTCCACCGCTTGCCGCGCGAAAAATAAAAGAAGAAGCGTTCACCCGCGTGTTTTCGTAAACGGCCGCGATACAAAGGATCTTATTAATTCCGTGATTAGAAGCGACCACGAGGAGGTCCGAACAAAAAGGCGTGTTTCACCTCTCGCTGGGATGACCGGACCTGAAAGGCGCTCTCCGGGGTTAGCTAAAGGGCCCTGAACGACCACGGGTACGGACACCGGACGGCTTATGACCGGTCACCTTAGAATAAGATCCCCGTTGCGGGCCGACTCCGGTCGGGCCGGGTCGGGCCGGGTCGGGCCGAGCTCAGCCTGCCGTGAAATGCATTACGTATGCATCGCGCTATCACGCCGGGAATCCGAGAGGGCCAGACATTCGCTAATTCGCGCGAGCGCGCGCGCGCCTCGGGATTTCCTCGAGCGGAAACTGGTCCACGCCGGAAGACGTATACGCGCGCGGCGCCCGTTATGAATCCCCCCCGGACGTGCGCTCTCCGCCCCTCCCCCGGCCCGCGTCCATTTTCCCTGTTTCCCTGCCTTTGCCAGCGCGCTTTTTCTCGCCCCCTTTATTGAAAATCACCCGACCGGCCAGGAACGCGGAAGGGAATTAATCGGGACCCGCTTCCCCGGAGAGAGATCGATCGTCGCGATGCGATGCGCCGCTTCGGATCCCCTAATTAGTCGGCTCCGCCGGGTGCGCGGGATTCGACGCGCGGAAAAATTTCACTCGTCCCTTACGGGAGAAACCGTCACGGCACGGCCGATCCCGCGCCGGAAGCGATAACAATCGACTTATTGGCCGCGCCGGAATGATTTACCGGCCGATCCGATGTCTCAAGAAATCGGATTCGCGGCGATCGGCGCGGTCTTTCCTGTGATGGATCGCCGCTTTTCCAAGGCGAGGATCCTTTTGCCAGTTCGCTCCTCGCGAACGTCTCGAATCTCGACGCTGGTGTTGGTCGGAGCTATTTGTTATTCGACAATCAGAATATGTAGAGAATATTATGTAGTATAGATTACATATGTTAGGATATATTATATAATATATATTAAATATGTTAAAATATATTGTATAATATATGTTGTATATATTAGAATATATAGTTATTTATTATTTGATAATATAGAATATATATTTTTTAGGATATATTATATAATATATATTAAATATATTAAAATATATTATATAGTATATATTGTACATATTAGAATATGTAGCTCTTTATTATTCGAAAATTAGAATATATTAAATATGTAGAGTATATTATATAATATAGATTATATATTATATTATTAATAATTTCATGAACAAAGTTGTAAAACAATAAACATGGACTCGCGTTGAAACTTGACGACTGGTTTTGCCGTGCAATATTCATCGCGTAACATGTTTTTGCGTTCCCTGACAGGTGAGATACCGTAAACGCATTTTCCTCTCGAAATTACCACATAATGACTCGTATATACCATAAATGTACAGTGATTTGAATAATATCAATTACTTTCGCATTAAAATGTACGTAAAACCAGTTAAGCATCTGCGAGACTGTCCATCGCTCCGCTTCGTTTATTACCCGTAATTAAAACTTTCGCAACGTCTTACTTCGTCCAGCTGTTCGAAGGTCGTTCTAAATCCGCCACCGGCCGCAAACACGATCACGGCCGCGCCGTATCCTCCGCAACAACGCCGTCGCGGCAGCCCCCGATAGTTGACGAAAGTTTCGCCCCCCGCGGTCGCGATAATAACAGCCGATCCCCGATAATATCCGCGGCCAGGACACCGGTAAATCGGCGAATAACGACGCACGGCGGTGGATCCAGCGGGCAAATTAGCCCGCCGGCGAGAGAGATCCAAATTTGATTCGCAGCCGGCCGAGTGGATTTGTCCGACGACACGGGGGCGTAAACACCGCTGCAAAATTCATCGGGACGCTTCCGTCCCGCTATTATTCGCGTCGGTCTGGTCCGTGTGCCCGCCCCGGGATCGATTATTAATAACGCATTAACGGTGGCGCGCGCGGGACGCCCGGTTTCCGCTTCGGCCGAGAGGGCCGTCTCCCCCTCCCCTCCCCTCCCCTGCCGCGCGGCCGGAAGTGAAAATTCGCGGAGGTCTCGCGAGCGAGATCCGCGAAATTCGCCGGCTGTTAGGTTATCGGACACGTCGGGCAATGACGCGACGTCGGTGCATTAAACAGGGCATTAATTCCATCGTTCCGCCCTCGTCAGCGGCATTCACCGGGCGATGCGTTTTCTCGCGCGCGCGTGCGCGAGCGAGCGACTCGCTCCCGTGCTGCGATGACGAACACCGCTACGAATCGCACGTGCACCGGACAGCTCCGAAGCGTATTCGAGCGCGAATTGCAAATTCTGTTGCAGATGGTCGCCGCGATCCCGTGGCCGCCGCGCGAGAAACGAAAGCTTTTTCGGTGACGTTCCTTCGACGCAGCTGCCATCGTTTCGGACGACCCCACCTCTGTCGATCCGCTCGATTAATCGAATGGCCTGCGCGAATGAGGAACTGCGTTGCATTGATAATTTTCTGTTTTATAATTCTATTTTTACCATCGAAAATCAACCGTTAAGAATAACAGCGAATTTGAAGCTCAGAGGTCCTAGTAGTCAAGCTTTGACTTTGATTCAGTTATTTATATGAGATTTGTTCGAATAATAGTTAATTCAAGAATTAATTTAAAAATTATTTTTATATTTCTATTACATAAATTAATTCGACCATTTTGTTCTTTTCTAAAATAATAACGCATATCCAGAATGCCAGCAGTTCCCTTTCATTAAATTATTTTAGTATTCTGTAATATAGATGTTTTTCAAAAATTATTTCAGGAACGAAAGTAAACATCGAAATAAATGATTTTCTCTTGAAAAGCAAAGCAATGCCAAAGCGCGGTTCACATGCTTCGTGAAAGATTAATCGATATCTATAAAAACTGAGCTAATTCTTACAATGTTACCAATAAAGATCACCGTTCGACTAATAAATCGTCGATGTTTCAAACCTTTCCCCGTGCACCGTCAGTAATATTGTTT
The DNA here is from genome assembly GCF_028453695.1 of Augochlora pura. Taxonomy (NCBI): domain Eukaryota; kingdom Metazoa; phylum Arthropoda; class Insecta; order Hymenoptera; family Halictidae; genus Augochlora; species Augochlora pura. The sequence continues at coordinate 21,177,733 of NC_135777.1, read as the reverse complement.
TTGCCGGGCTCCATTTTAATTGTTTCGAAGCGGAGTGTCCGCCGGCCCGATGCGCGCACTATTATGTTTGAATACGCGATGCCCGGGACCAGGTTGTCGTAGAACGAGCACTACGGATAATATTTTTCTTTCGTACGGAGTTTGTTTTAACGTTTGATATACGCGCGCCGTGTGTCGCGGTGTCTAAACAACGACGACGACGACGACGACGATGGACCGTCCTGTAAAGGAAAAAGGGTGGGGAGAGGGAAGGGGAGGGGGTATATCGGTCCGGCGAGCGAATGTTTTACAAACATTAGTTGCGAATGATTTTAGTAATTTCGCCGTCTAATTGAATAACCGACGAACACGCCATTAAGCAATAACGCGACGCGAAGGGGGGGGGGGGAGGGGAGGGGGGCGTTGGGTGACATATTTAATTACAATATTAACGCGATACATTTAACAAAACGAAACGCGCGCGCGACCGTATTAATTTCCAACCCGCTTTCAGGATTACAGATTTAGCGTGTAGTTATCAATTAATTCGTGCCTCGTGCCGTTTTCTCCGCGCGCGGTAATTCCGCGAGAGCTAGGTTATTTACGGGGCAACATATTTTAATACATTTAAAAGATCTCTATTCCCAGCACCGCCGTTCGTTAAAACGATTAATTAATCGATCCCTCCCGGAGGACTCGACAATCATCCGGCAGCGGTAAACAGGGCCCTCCGATGGACAAACTAAAAACGTCGTTTTTAATTGTTTTATGCGTTGTTGCTGTTTGGTAATGTTTCTGGGGAAGTGAGGTTGCTATTAAATATTTAATAGCACTATTATTAGAAATAAAACTGTTTAAATGAATTTTTGTAAAATTGTACGTTAAACCTGTTGATACTCTTTGTTGAGTTAACTTTTGTTAGATATAGATCGTTTATCAGGAATTTGTTAATGTAAATTGGAGATTCTTCTTTTTGAAATACAATAATTTATTGACGATGCTATTAGTAGGCTTACAGTGAAATTAGTTTAAAAATACGGAGATAACAATTTCTAGCAGAGATTTATATAGATTTAGCTACGAATGTCATAACTACTAAAAATGTCTGCCATAACCGAATATATCTGCCATTGAAAAGTTGAGCCCTCGACGATGACATAAATACCTGTATTTTTCACACATTGCTACGAACTTAACGTTATAATTTTAATACCATAAATATGATGTCAACGTTATCGGTATAGCTCCTATCATAACCTTATTTTCATATAAAATACACCAATAAAAAAATAATGCTCTAATAACAGTGCGATTGCAATAAATTATTTTTATTAGAATAATATATTTTAATATTATGTTATTTAATATAATGCTTCGGCAATAAACGAAAGCTGCCATCGCAGTGACAATACCGTAATTCACCACGTGCAATTGCAATAAATTTTGTTTAGTAAAACAACATTTCTTAATACGGTGCCGTGAAGAGACGAAAGCTGCTATTGCAACGACAATACCGTGATTCTCGTCGCGACCGTCAGGCGAAAATAAAAACTTGCCCGCGCGTCGACGATCAACTTGTTACATTCGGTGCGCGCGCGCGTGGGGTGGGGTGGGTCAGCGGCGAAACGCGCGATCCCCGAGGTCGTATACGATGACGAAGTCAGCCACGAACCGAAGTCAAGTAGGTGCTCGAAAGGGGGCCGCGGTCTGCGAAATACGCTCGGTCCACGGCGGCACGTGAAAAGCACCGTTGTTCCGGGAGCCGGAAAGAGGTCATAAACCGCGGATAGACGAAATTCATGGCGGCGGCGCGGGGGCCGGCCGCGGCAGCCGGCGGACATCTTGGATACGCTATAGTTTTCGCCCGGTCGAGCGCGTCCCCTGTAAAGTCGTCGATATCCGGCCTCACGGCCGGTTTGATGTCCTCGCGTAAACCCCGCCTCGCCCTTCGTTGTCTACCGCCGCGCGGAACGGCCACGGGAAAAAGAAGGCGGCCCGCAAACTGTCGATCTACTTTTCCCGCAGACGTTCCGGCCGGGAAATAAGGAAACCGCGTCTCGTATTCGGCTCTCTTCGCTCTTTCTCTATCCTTTCACCTCTCCTCCCCTCGTTTTCCCTCTCTCATTCTCTAGTTCCTGAATAATCCAGCCGTTCGTAAATTCGAAAATGCCCGGGGACGGTTGTCGAGGCTTCCGGATAATGTTGCGGCGAGCTTTCCTCGGGCAGGAGGGGGGGCTATCAGAGCCGGCAGGAAATAGAAAACGCCGAGGATGCGCCAGGAACGAAACCGAGAAAGTCACCGGTTCCTAAAACGTTCAAGTAATTGCGTTTATGCGCGGATAGATCAACGAAATTTGGCAGAGCGGACTGATTTTAGTTTTGCAAAACTAGGATCGAAAATGTCGGTTCGAAACGTAACTCTTTTTATGATGTCTTATGAAAAATGGACGTTTCTACGAGATAATGTTTATAGAAAAGGAACTTTTAATATTTAATAATACTTGGATACAATGCTGCGAATCTCAAAATTAAACAACCGAGTTTTATTACAATTTCTATTTTTTACTTAAGATTTAAAGTAATATCCTTCGATATCCTAGAATTTTTATACCTCATAGACAATATATTATATTATTATATGAGATTCATTTGCAATAATTTCTAGTATTCAAAGTTATTTCATAGAGTGTCTAGTATATAACCCTTTAGCAGCCGAAACGCGGATATCCATTTGTCAGGAGATAAAAAGAAATAATGCCTGTCGATGAGATCAGTATTTCAAGAGTTCAAGAATAAAATTTCGAATGTAAAATTGTCGAATAAAATTTCGAATATAAAATTTCGAATATAAAATTTTCGAATATAAAATTTCGATTATAAAATTTCGAATATAAAATTTCGAATATAAAATGTTCGAATAACATTTCGAATATAAAATTTCGATTATAAAATTTTCGAATAACATTTCGAATAAACAATTGTCGAACAAAATTTGTCGAAGAGCTGATCTAAAAATTCGTCCACTGAAAATCGGCGATGAACCAGTAATAATTTCTTCATAAATATTGTTCTCATATACTTAAATATACGATGATATTTATTTATAATAATGCCAGACTAAGATAGGTTTCGATATAAATAGAAAGCTCGCTTTATGCGTTTATCATGAACAGAACAAAAGCGAAGTTCGCCCCCAAAAAACGGGCCCTCCGCATTTCGCGCGGATCCTATTGTGAGCCGTGCAACTTCGAATCTCATTTCCTCTTCTTTCGGATTTTTTCCATTCGATCCGCGACCTCTTCTCTATTACTCCGTCGCGCGGACGAGAGAAAGTTTTTTTCCGCGGCGTTTTAATGAAAATGAAACGCCCGGCAGCCGATGTATTTCTGCGTCGCGCCCCGCCACGGTGTATACGGGGACCGCGCCGTTTGATATAAAAGAGACACTGCCGGGCGGAACAGGAAAGCTAATTGGATTAAAAAGATGTATATCCGTTTACCGGTATGTACGGAATCCCACGCAGAGAGAGACAAAGAGAGAGAGAGAGAGAGAGAGAGAGAGAGTGAGAGAGGGGGGATAAAATTACCTTAGGGATAACAGCATAATATTTTTTAGAGATCTTATTGAAAAAAATGTTTGTGACCTCGATGTTGAATTGAGATAAAATTTTGGTGCCGAAGTTTAAGTTTCAAGTCTGTTCGACTTTTAAAATCTTACATGATTCGAGTTCAGATCGGTGTGAGCCAGATCGGTTTCTATCTTTAATAAATATAATTGGTTTTGTACGAAGAAATATTCTTACTAAGAAATAATTTTAAATTTATACTTATTAAATTTATTTATATTTTTATTATATTTCTATTATTATTTATATTTATTAAATTATATTAATACTACTATTATTACTAAGAAATATTCTTAGTAAGTCCTTTAATATCCTTTAATATTTCTTTCTTTTTCCCCCTTTCTCTTCAAATATGCCGCGCGTATCCGGCGATAGGGAGCCTCCGAACATGCGCGGGAACCGCTCTTGCATCGATATTTGATAGATCGCCGAGAGAAAACGCACGGTTTTTTCGATGCTTCGGCGGCTGATGAAATTCGTATTTTAAGAGAATGAAACCGAGCGCCGGCGCTGTTCTTTTGATGGATTCTTATCCTACGAGCTACGAAACTCCTTCGAACGATCCTCCTGCGCTCAATTCCACGGATCGATTTAATTCCTCGGATACATTTGCAGATTAAAATGGCAACGGTCGTGCCAGCATCTGCTCGATCTCCGCGCCGCCGAGTGAACCGAGACAGTTTTCACGGTGTTAGGAGCATCAGATTAGCCGGGGCTTTGGCGTTGTTTATTGTAAGAGATTATAAAAGGTTTGTAATTTATTCTCTGTACTCGAGACATTTTTCTGACGTATTTAACAGTGCCTTGGTGCAAATTTTTCAGAAATTGCGATATTATCGTAGAAAAGACGAATTGAAAGAAAAATTATACTGCTTTGAAATATTGTAGGAATTAATGAATAAAAGATTTTGTGGTTTTTGATTATGTACTTTATATGATTTGAGGCGTTATTGTTAATTGTATTGTCAGGCTTAAACTGTTAAAAATGGCGACGAAGTGATGAATAAAGCTTATTTAATGTATTAGTTTTATCATCACATTATTATATAATAATTCAGTCAAATGATGTAAAGGTTTAATAAAATCCAACTAAAAGTGTGACTCGTCTCGAGATATCTAAATTCTGCCCCCAAAAAAATATTTCATCGCTTTCATTTTCCAAATGGAACAAAAATTTCCTAAAAGCGGAATTTGAATCTTTGTTTAACTATCTTGTGACCTAAATCGATGAATGCATGAGTCGAGCGAGCCTCGAGAATATTAAGATCAGATCTCTAATCAAAGGTATCAAAACACACCCTTTAATAATTTCTATTTAACGCTATTTAACCATTTAAATATGATATGGACATTAACCTTATTTAAATATGACTGCCAATGGTTTCTATTAAATCGAAACAAGATTTAAATCTTCTGTCACTAAAATCTGAGGAATAAAATTAAACGAGAACAGTCAGGAAACAAAAATCGCCTTTTTCCATCAAGTAAATTATTAATGACGAAAAAGTGCTAATGAATGCAATCCTGGAAGAAGTCGTATCGCAAAGGCTTGACAGTTTCAATAATTTTAATAAAAATGTAATATTCAACGTTATCTATGCGGTCATTTCTCGCCTCTTGCCATAGTCGATCCCCTATATCGTGCACCGTGGAATATCGATAAAAGTAGTATGAAAATTTGTATTCCTCTAGCAAGCTCGTACGAGCGGCTACCATTTCCGCCGGATAACTCTCGTCTGATCGATAACAGCGCGTAAACGGGTCCGTTAAGGAAATTAAAGTCGTCCTTGAAACCCGAGCCCGGAGTCTCCGCGAATTTCCGATAAAGGAGCGGAAAGAAGTCGTCGAAGGGAAAGGGCCGAAAGAGAGAAAAAGAGAAAGAGAAAAAGGGAGAGGGAGGAAGAGAAAAAGTTTGAGAGAGGAAGAGAGACAGAAAGAGGGAAAGGGAGGAAGGGTGTGTAGGGTTTCGAATCGGATTCGTGAAAAAGCAATCGGTACGCAGGAAAACCGGTCACGGTTGGTATAATGCAGGGTGAAGGAGACGGGCACCGCGCGGGAATCGAGGCGGACGGAGCGGGACGGAGCTGGACGTAAGCGAGACGGGGCGAGACGGGACGGAGAGACGGCCAGACTCGAAACGAGGTAAAAATTGATTCGGCAGGTGAAACCTCCGGCTCTGTTCTCTGTTGATTTAAGCAACGTACCGGCTGCCTCGTGCTCTATAATCATGGTGAGCAGTCCGTTATTACTCCGCCGCCAGTGCCTATCTACTCTTTCCTCGGTCCCTTCCCTCCGTCTCTCTCTCTCTCTCCCTCTTTCTCTCCACCGCCTCCTCTTCTCGTCTTATTGTTTTCTCGTGCCGGCCGCTCCGTCGTTTTCGCGTCGCTTCTCGGTCGGGCCGTGCGCGGGGTGCCCCGTCTCGTCTTCAGCCTCGCTTCTCCTCTCTCGTCCTCTCTCGACCGCCTCTCTCGTCCGCTCTCTCGACCGCCGCCTCTCTCGTTCGCCTCCGCTCGGCCGCGGCTTCTTGTCGAGCCGTGCGCGCGCGCGCGCGCGCTCTTGCCTCGGTAACGAGGATAACGAGGATCGCTTCTAAGACCGCAAATAATAAATGCTTTTTTTTTGCCGCGCGGCCCCGTCGCGTCGTAAAATCCCGCGGCCACGGTTTTACCGCCGCGGCCGGCTTTTCCCAGAGAAACCCGACCCCGGTCCGAAAGGAAATTGCCGCGTTACGCGGGTTTCTGCGGCCGCGCGCCGGAACCTATTCGCCGATCCCATCGACCTCGGGGCCCGGTGCAAACAGAGACAACCGGGGAGGGCTCCCTTTCGCGAGAAACGCGAAAAAGCGGCCGGCTTTTGCGAGCTCGGTTCGCGAGCTGGTCGTGGAACCGCTTCGTCTCGAATTCATCGCGCGGCTGTTTCGCTTCTACGATACTATCGCCGTGCCCGATTTCTTGCCGGCTGCGCGACCGCTTCTTCTGCGAACCATCGATTCTTCGCTCTGTACTTTGATCGGTACGGGGTTTGTATATGGCGTGCCGTGGAGCTCGGAGAGTTTTGCTATTAGAGTGGAGAGTTTGTGGAGCTAGTAAAGATTATTGTATCGTGTTATCTGTCGTAATTACTGTCGCATTATCAAACTTGTTTATTCTTAAAAAATTGTGAATTTCGAGACTCAATTTCATACACGTGAAATATATTATGATCTTAATAAAATGAAAATATTGTAGGTCAGAGAAATTGTTTTGGATTTAGGGTTAAAATAGCTCTAAGTGCAAAGAGCTAAATTCGCTGGAACGTTTTAACATTTTCCTTACCGTTTCCTAACCTTAACATTGATTATTTTATTTAATTGAATCTATTACCACTTTTGTAAAATTTATCCTCTTCACCAAAATTAATTTGTTGCCCCTCCCATATTTTTAAAATCCTCGATAACGCTTTTATTCTTTTATCCAGAAGTCGGATTTCTTTATCTGGATAATTATGGTAATTAATTATGATAAATTAATATAAACGCATAGTAATCGCAGCAAATAGAAATCTTTCAGGAGCCGATGGTCGACCTCGGTATTAACGTACCTCTATCGCTGACCTGATTAACGACATTAGCCGATGGTAGTAATTGTAATGTTTATCGCCGAACGCTTATATCAATGATAATTCCGGCGAGACTGCCGAAGTGGGACGCGTTGGAACTCCCTGGACTGTCGGCGTGTCAATTAAACGTGTAATGGATCAGGAACGGTTCCGTGCGCCGTTGTAAATCCCGTCTTTAATAACGTCAGTGGAGTGCTGTCTTATTATCTAATTATAGAATCTACCGATCAAACCTATCCGTGCGCTTTACTTTTCATTAGAACCGATTATCCAGTGGCCGATGTTAGGCCAACGAACACACGCCTCTTACGTTGATAAGAATTGTTTATTAGCCGACTTAATTGCCGACCGGCGTTCTCTTTATGGTTTATGCATAGAACGCACGGAAATGCGTGTATTATTAATATTTCTTTATCCGTAATCAGTTTAACATGGAGAACTTTAACTTAACCCCTTGCGCTAGGATTTCTTTCAGAACTGCGTTTGTTAGTATTTTTTCGTTATTAATTATTTTGATGTAAGGAAAGGATTTATTTATTCATTGATCAAGGATTATTTATTCATTGCCTTCATTTACTTTCATTCGCAGATTTTAGTGACAGATGATTCGAATCTTGTTTCGATTTAATAGAAACGATTGGCAGTCATATTGATTAGGTTATGTACGAAATGTTCGTCACGAGTCTAACTAGTTTTTAGGGCAAAGGGTTAAAATCGACGTTCTTGTATTAATTGTTTCAGAACTGACGGAAACAGTGACAATTTTATACTGTAGACTCTATTATACTTCAAAATTTCCTATTTCTATATTTGCATTTCCATTTATCGAAAAATTGTCTGGTTTCAATTTATAATAGAAAATTAAACATGCCTTCCATTTATACATTAATGCATGTCATGTATTTAAAAATGTCAGTACCTTGATTTTAATCAGTGAACATACTGCTTAATTTCTATTAATCGTATAAATAGTTATAATATTGCTACACTATCCTTCAATATTCGTAACAAGGAATTCTATTTTCATCCGAGATCACGTTCGCAAAGCAATCAACAGTTTAATAATAATTGTGTAAATTATTAGTTTAATAATCATTTTTGCGAATCGAAGAGTTAACGAGACATCAACGAATTTGTAGAACGTTTGTCGCGTTATGGTTTCGAGGATCGTTCCGCCATGTTGGTATCCGTCTAACCGAGGGAATCGGTTCGCCGTTAGGGCAATAAGGACCGTAACGAAAATGAACGGTGGCTACCGGTCGAATTCCGATCGGGACCGCGCCGTTTTCGTTGCGGAACGGTTCGGTTTCTTATCCGGTTACGTCTCGGCGAGCCGTACTTTCCATAATGCGGAGCTTCGCATGCAAATTGGCCGGGGCTGTTATTATAAAGGGAAGCGTACCAGCGCCGGACCAGATTGATAGATCATAAGGAGGCGCGATAATGGAAAGCCGTATGGAGATGTTGGCTTCGTCTCGCGGGGAATGGTAACACGCCGTTGCGTAAAATAACAGGACGAATTTGCTACCGACAATCTCAGGAACCGTTCCCGCGGTATTTTTCTCTGTCACGGTCCCCCGATTTTTCGCCCCTTTCTCCGAAATCTAGCGATAGTTCCTTTCGATTATTTACGTAATATTCTAAATAATAGATATTGTAAATAATTTTGAGTTACGTGAACTATTAACGCTTATATATTATATTAAATATTAGATCGATTTTACTGAAACTTCGTACGATTTTTTGTAGTAATTAAATAGCGGATTTTGAGAAGATATAAATTATTTGTATTGGTTGCAAGAAATTGAAGCTAAAAAATATTCTGTCTCTTTTTAATACTTATGTTGGATTAAAAATAATATATCGACAGTTTTAAGATTTTTTAGACCTTATACTATATTAAAATTGCATCCGTTAGTTTTGCCATAATTTCAACTGTATTTTCACCATGATTTAAAAATAATCTTGTCTACTTTGTATTGTATGAATTTCTCTATTTATATTATACAAATTTCTCTTTTTATATTATACAAATGACAACCATACACAATATATACATTCCACAAAGTCGCAAAAACAATAACAAAAATTAGATACCTATCCCTAAAAGAGTCCGTAATCCCAAAAGAAGCGATCCAAAGATTCCCAGCCGATTCGCACGCAACGAAAACCTCGCGTCATTCAAGTCCACTTCAGGGTTTCCAATTAATTCGACTAAATAGAGTTGAGACGCACAAGACCGCGGCATAAAGTAGGTTGGGACATAATTGCGAACTTATCAGAAAAATCAGCTTGTTCGCACGCGAGACCGGTCGCTCGCTCTAATATCAAACTTTTAATTTAAAAAATTACATGTGCACATATGCAGCGGATAGGAGGGAGAGGAGAGGAGAGGGGGGGGGGTTACCCTCGGAGACTTCGCTCCGCGCACGTGCAGCATCAGCAGGAACGAGCAGGGAAATTTTCAATACTTCCGCCGACGTTCGAACGGCGAACGAGAGGCCGCGAGCGAGCGAGCGCGCGCGCGCGCGCGTCGCAGAACCTACTAAATCGAAGCGAATAATCATGGAGCCCGGGATCCCGGGGTATCCGCTGGTAATCTCATTGTCACCCGGTATTCCGGCAGTGTATCAGAGATCTCTCTGTTCGCGGCGCGAACCCGGGGATTCAGCTTTTCTCGAAATCACACGGATCTGCCCGGAAAAAAAGGGAGGGAGACGGAAGGGTAGAGGGAGAAAGAGAGAGACGGAGGAAGAAAGAGAAAGATAGAAGAGTAGAGGGAGAAAGAGAGAGATAGAGAAAGATAGAAGAGTAGAGGAAGAAAGAGAGAGACAGAGGAATAAAGAGAAAGATGGAAGAGTAGAGGAAGAAAGAGAGAGATGGAGGAAGAAAAGGAAGAAAGAGAGAGACAGAGGAAGAAGAGGGAGAAAGAGAGAGATAGAGGAAGAAAGAGAAAGATAGAAGAGTAGAGGCAGAAAGAGAGAGATGGAGGAAGAAGAGGAAGAAAGAGAGAGACAGAGGACGAAAAGGAAGAAAGAGAGAGATGGAGGAAGAAAAGGAAGAAAGAGAAAGATAGAAGAAGAAGAGGAAGAAAGAGAGATGTAACAGTGTCTCTCCGTCTCTGTTCGACGTGTTACCACCCCCCGTATCACGCGATCTGGGGAATACAAGGTGAATCGTATTTCCGATATGCGGTTTTTGAACCTGCATTCTCTCCTCGTCGGCGACGACGAAGAGGCGAAACCGCGCGCCGTCTGATACCTGTGTACAAAATGATCCACCCACGTACCGCATTATCCTGACAGAAATACTTTGTCGTGAGGGAGGCGGGCCGCGGGGAGATTGCCGGTGTACGCTCCGCCCGTCCCGTGTGCTCTCTCTTCCCATTTTTTTCTGTCTCTCCTCTCCCACACCCCTTCCTCCCTCTTCCTACCTCTTTCTCTCTCTATCTCTCTCTCTCTCTCTCCTACGCTTTCCGTGTCTATCTCTCTCTCTCTCTTTCGCTTTCCGTGTCTCTCCCTCCCCGTCCCCCCTCTTCCTCGGATCCACGGTCCACCGATGTTCCGTCCTCTCGTCTTATTTCGTTATATTTATATTTCAACGTTTCACAACGCCTAACGCCTCCATCGGATGTTGGCGTTTTCCCCCGGCGTGTCGCTATTCCGTTTGCTCGTAAAACAAAGACCGGCGCCCGGTGCGTCGACGTTTATTCAAATGAGAGGGGCTTGTAATTCGGGAATTCACCCGCCCAGCACACCGTGCCGAGAGAGAGAGAGAGAGAGAGAGAGAGCCGCTTGTTGCGTGCCGGAGAAATTTTCGTCGGAACGGCCGTGCCTCGCGTCCTCTTTTTCTCTCTCTCGACGCGTTCCCGCTTTGACGAGACGTTACGGTGTCCCGTGTACAGTGTTCCGGCGATGGGCGACGGAGGTCCCTAACCCGCGTTTTAAGAAGATTGTGGAAGTTCGGGGACGGCGGCCGGACGGTGGAGTATGCGGAGAAGGTGGAATTTAGTGGCGGAAATCTAGGATTTGGTTTTGTATTTGGTATTGTTATTATTTTGTATTTTGTACAATTTGGAAGATATGTAAATGGTTTTTGGATGATAGTTGGGAGAGGTTTATTGTTTGCAGGTTATTGTTTGTAAGAAGAGCGACAGCTAGAAGCGATTTATATTACAATATATATTACAGAATATATGTGTTACAAGATTTATAAATTTATCAAAGACAGTCGACAATAATTTGGTCTTCTATAACAATATTAACCACAAAATCTACATTTGTGATTGCAAAATTGTTCACTATAAAATCTGTGCTTCTGTCACTATAATTGTCCACCACACATTCCATTTTATAATTAAAAAAATATAACTACTCTTTACGAAAGCATTTTTCCAATTTCAAATCTCATAAAACAATCACCATTATTTATATATAACTAGCACGGTAATCGACGCGCAAACTAACAGCACAAATAAATAGCGACCCTAATCGTCGCAATGGCGCGAGCAAAGCGGCAACTCAATTCTATCCTCTCGCCAAAAGGGAAAAAAGCCATCGTCGTGTCGAAAAGCTCACGGAATCGTCCCAGGACCAGTTTCAATCTTCAAGAAACACGCTCGTTACATTCGAAATAAAATTCCCTCGCCGCGGCGAAAGATCCCCGCAACTTCGAGATCCGGGCACAATTCCTCGGTGCAAGGAGCCGCGAGAGCGTCGGGGTAGCTCCACCCCCGCGGGATTAAAAAAGCGCGTTTTCCAGTCCCCCGCTCGTTACCATTCTCCTTTCAAATTTTCTTATCTCGGTCGTTACATTAGGTTTTATATTAAGCCGCGTTCAATGGCACCAGTCCCCGCATGCGGTCTCCACGGTCCTCTTCCGGCGTCGAGCTAGTCCTCAGCGAACGGAGCTTGTCCCGCGGTCTCGCGTGTTCCCTTTCCTAGGCGACGTATTTTTCCTACTTTAGCGCGCAACTTTTTCTCGCACGACTTCGCATTCTGCAATGTTTAATTGTGGCCCTTAAAACAACAAAAATGTTCGATAGACGACTACCGTGTTGCAAGAAATTAATTATCGCGGCGACAAACCTTGCGGTGGTGGTACACTTGGCGTAATTGAAGCGGATTAGCTAGCAACCTTTGTTTTGAGAATAAGAGAGTTCTAATAAGTAAGTGCTTGGCAGAGTTTTCAGATTAAATAAGACATATTGCATTTGGATTATTTCCGAGGTTTTAATTCTATTTAATTAATTCTATTTGTAGAAAATATATGTCAGCTTTAGGGGATGAAAGGGATCGAATTTAAAGCAAATCGTCGACTTTATTTACTTTACGTGGATCGTATAAATAATCATGGTTAGTAAACTAGTCTCTCCAACATGTCTCGTAAGTTCAAGCTGTCCGAACAAACTCATCCACAAAAAACCCTACCTTCCCTTACCTTCAGTTTCACCTTACCCTCCGCTATAATCGAAACACCGTCGAAGAGTCACACAGAATTTTTTCGGTTTCGTGTCAGACGTTGCAAGCCCGATAAACAATTCGATACTCCTTCGTCCGAGGATGGACTGCGCCGCTCGGCGCAGTGCCCCGGCGTCGACCGCTGTAACGTTTCGCAGTGTGTCGCGTCGTCGTCGGGACGCAATCTGCAAATGCGACCACGCCCCCCCCCCCCCCCCCTGGCCCCGCCGTCCACCGTATAAATATCGTATCGTTATTAATATCGCCGGGAAATTTTCTAATGGAAGCCGGTCGCCGTTGATTCAGCTGTGGGGTGGGGGAAGAGGGGGGAAGGGGGGGCCCCCCGCGGGCAGATCGATCGTGATCGGGATTTCAACGGCGTCGGGAACGCCACCTAGCCGGTGGCCAAACCCCCCGGACGCGACGCCGTGAATTATTGGCCTATGAGGCGCAAAAATAAACGTTCCCCCGGTCTTCGTTACCTTGCCAGCTAACCGTGCCAAGACGAATATTCACGGCGCACCAAGCCGATATTTATCGTTTACCGTAAAACGTACGCGCGTTCTCCTTTTTTTTGTTCGACGGGATGTTCTTCCTTTTTTTACGGACGTCTGCGTCTGGTCCCGGGGATCTCGCCCGATTTTTGGATGGGAATCCCGAGGATTAGGGGACTGATGCCCGTTGTCGGTGGAGTTTGGTTGTTTAATGTCCGTCCGGGAGTCCTGCGAAATGAAAAGGAGGATGTATCGTGTGTGTAAAATTATGCGGATGTGTCGAGTTTATTGTCTGCGATAATCGGACATTTTAACTCTGAAAGGTTGAACTATAATATATATATTATATTTATTAATGTAGTATTTTCTTGAAATGATAGTGTCATAAATTCGATCGGTGCTTCAGAGTCGCCATTCAATTGCTAAGAGTTAGTTATGATATTTATTAGTTATTCTTTAGAGTGGAGAATTCATACTCGTCTTGCTATTCTCTAAATATTAAATAAAAATAGCTTTTAAATTTTAGATAGAAATTTATATTTTCTAAATTTTTAATGCAGCTATTACCAACACTAAAGCTCTCAGATGAGTGAAAGTAAATCGATTGAAAAATTTTGTCACATAATTACTGGAATCATAAAAATTCTTTCCTTAAGAAATGATTCGATCTATATATTTATTCGGACACGTGATGTTAAAATAATCATGTACTATTTAAATTAACCGCTTTAATAGAGATCCATATTCGGACCTGGAGTATAAATATCTTAATTTATTTCTGATAATATTTTTATCTATTTTTATTTGATTATCCAGCGTCTGACAATTATTTAAAATTTTCATACGTTTTATTGCGACATGTAGAAAAACTAACCAATCTTATTAGTTTTAAAAAGCAGTACAAATCAATAAATTTAGTGCATCATAGTTCTAGTATTAAGAGAAAATGCAATTTAAAATTCCACTAGAAAAATTGGAATTACAAATAACTCTACATTATATTCAACTAACCAAAATTATTTAAGAAAGAACGAATTTTCTCTGCGACTCCCGCCTCTCGCAATCGACGATACACATTTTTATCTTCGCACGAATACCCGCGCTCTCATGATCGCGTCAATTTTTGCGGGATTCCGAGCTTTCGAGAATTCTACGATTCCGAACGCAACGCGTTCCATTTCTTTTTTCCGTGACGCTGTCGCGCGCGCGCGCTCATTCGTCATTCTGACTAACAATCTCTCCGCTCGTCTTTTATAATACAGTTCGTTCTACTTCCTATTCGAAATCTGACGGAATTACACACGGGTTCTACGTTCACTACGCTGTATAGATTCCTCGCAGGCGAACGACAAGTTTATGGTGGAACACACAAATGTCACACACGGCGTCGATCCTACAGTTTATACGATCCCGATTGTTTATTGGCCGCCGCGGTCGGTCGGACCGCCACGTCTGCGCCGCGCGGAATTTAATACAATCTAAAATACCTTTCGGCCACCCTTGTCGCACTTAATTTCGCCGCGTAATAGATTTCGCGACGGTTCGTGCACAGTTACTCTTTCCGCCATTTTTACGTGCACGATCCAATGGATGCTTCGATGTACAAGCTATTCATCGTTTTGATTTTAACCCCTTGACGTACTTTGAAGGGGCTGACTCGTGATTATGATTTCCAACAATAACCTGTTAGGTTTGAAAATATTATTTCGTTCTTTTAAGTCGAAACAAAATTCTGTCTTTTTGACACTAATATTTAAGAGCTAAAGTAATTGCAAGCACAATATAAATATTAATTTCATTTCTCCTCTAAGAAATTATTCCAATCGAAAATTATTTAATTATTGTAATTGCGAAGATAGAAGTACTGAAAGGGGTTAACGAGAGTATCAATGGAGGAATTAATTTAGTTGTTATTTTTATTATTTTCACCGGCAAAGGTAGGTTTAATATCAATAGCTATAGGTAGATTATGGATTTTTATGTAAAATAAAAATTGTCACGATGCAGAAGGCACTTAGACAGTCGTTTTATTCTTTAATAATTTGAACGAGTTATAACAATATATCTTACAATATAATAATATACCATAGCTTTGACAGTAATATATTGCTTAAATATTTCTGCTACTCTACATTTGATATTATTTCTACATTTTCCGCGGGGTTTTCATATTTATGGATAAAGTAGATTAATAAAAGACGAAACAGTAAAAACGTCGGAAGAACTACAAGAAGCTGACACGCTAATTTCAATTTATTCAAACTATTAAAAGAAGAAACGCCAAGCCATTTTTATAAAGAATAATAATTAACGAAGAACACCGCGACTCCAACAAGTTAATATTCGCAAGCCGGACAAATTCTCTGACGAAGCAAAAGCGAGAACCGCAAGAAGTTTTTCAGCAGTGCATTAAATCCGAGCAACGATGCCACAGTAATTTTCTAACGACGTTCCAGCCGTTCGACCGCGCGGACTAAAAAGTTTCCATAAAGAACCGATATTTGCGTTTCGAGGAACGACTTCGGGCAATAAGATCTCACGGTCTAGTAAATTGCGGTGCATCGCGCGCTTCGATACGAATAAAATAATTCTTAATACCTCGTACACAGCCCATTTATTTCATTTCAAAATCGACCCTTATCGGAAAACCCTATAGAACCCCGAACAGCTGGTTCGGCTACGCCCTAGCCTCCCGATTTATTTTTCCTCCTCCCCTCCCCTCCCACCGATTCGATATGTGGGTCGCCCAATTAGCTGAATCAACGCACTCCACGGATATGTTTACCGTGCATATAAAATATTTAAATTGCTCTGTCGGTTTCGTGACCGCCGCGCTTTCAACCGGCGGCGGCTTGGAAAGTGGGTCGAACACCGTGTGCGCGCGCGCGCGCGCCAGCTCTCTCGAAGCCGCCGCGGAAACCGTGAAGGTGCCGGATCCCGAAGAACTTTGTCCTTGTTATTGAACTTCAAATAGACCCGACCGGCATCGCGAGACGCAACCCCGTTCGTTCCGCCGTCAATTTCGCCCTGTAGCGCGGTCCTCGCGATTGATGCGCTTCCCCCGAAGTTGTCGCAAGAAATGACAGAGTATTCTATTATTCGCGGGAGGGGGGCGTGGGGGCGTGGCGTTAACGGCTTAGTTAACCGTCATCCGAATATTGGTCCGCCAGGAGCGTCGACGGTTTGCGGAATAACTGGTCGCCGACGCAAGTTAAAACGCGTGAGCACGATAGAGGAATTTGAATGTTTAATTATTCTAGTGTACATGGAAATTATGCGCTGCTTATGCGAGTAATTATTTGTACGCGTGTATATGGAAATACCGTGCGCGCGAAATGAAAATCTTTTATCGTAATTGCGGGGAAGTTATTAGGACAGCGTGTCTTACAAAATGGCGCGCTTTAATTCAGTTAATTGTCTCAATTAAAATGTTGCGGTTGAGATTTCAAATTTTGCGGTTTATATTTTGAATTTTGCTCTTTATAACGAATGTAGGAAAGTAGGAAAGATTGTAGGAAAAATTTTTCTACCTTTTGCTAGTTATTAGTAATTGTTTATTACGATATATTATTCGAGTTGCAGCAACTTAATTTTGTTTCTTGGGTAATTTTATTTCTCGCAAATAAATTCTTGTTGCTAATGCGTTTTATATTCCCTCATAGTTTCATTTTTTTCTCGCTCGAAAAGGCGTCTTGAATTTGTTAATTTGGTTAAATGCTTCTTCCACGTCGAGCAAAGAGTTGTCTTGCGTTAAATTGATAAAAGCGAACGTCTCTTTCGCATCTTCGTAGTTTTTATGGAATCGAGGAGCAAGATCAGAAGATTTAGAAAAGCGTAGCAACGCGAGAACACAAAACAATATAAATCGCATACGTTACAACAATTCATTCTCGAGATAAAATAGCATCGTTTTACGATTAAAAAGCAGCGTTTGTGCGGCATTAAATAAATGACTAAAGTCTCCGCATTATTTTGTATCGCGGAGCATGTAATATATCAATTGTTTTAGCCGTTTACGCGTTGCCGGGGAACATTTTGCAACGAACAACCGTCGGGCCCGTCCATTGGCGCATCCGTCATCGAAATCACGCCCCGGTCTCGTTTCGTTTAATTTCCGCCGCTCGGAATTTGTTTATAAAAAAAACATGAGCCCGTTACGAATCCGCAGCTCGTTAAACCGGGTCAATTGTTGTCCTGTAATCGATATCCCGTCATCGTTCGCGAGCGCGCTAACCGGTGTAACGTTACCCGAAAATACTGCCCACTTTGATACTTCCTGGTTCCCGCGCCGCTGTGACGAGTACAAAATTCATAACGTCTGAACTGATCCATTTTTCGAGCTCTGGCGAACATTAAAAGAGCACGCGAGGGTTCGATGATCGATGACAATGGCGAATATTCGGAAGTCGAACGCAGAATTGGAAAATAACGTGCTTTTGACA
The DNA here is from genome assembly GCF_028453695.1 of Augochlora pura. Classification (NCBI taxonomy): domain Eukaryota; kingdom Metazoa; phylum Arthropoda; class Insecta; order Hymenoptera; family Halictidae; genus Augochlora; species Augochlora pura. Next base: position 21,160,137 of record NC_135777.1, on the reverse strand, counting down.
GAGTGAACTGCAATCGATAATTTTCTTTATTAATAACATTAATAATGAGTGCATTGGTTACATTAACTCTATTATAGTTATATTAATCCATTGGTTATATTAATTAATATTAAATTCTATTATAGTTATATTAACGTGTTGGTTACATTAACCCTTAAATATTGTACAAATACCTCGACACAGCAGACGAAACATTTATAACATTTTGCCTTGGATACGAAATGACATTTATTATACCCTAAACCTTCTAATACCTTAAACGACCCACAGTTGATAATAATTATATTAATAGTAAATGTATTAGCATTAAAATCTAGGCTCGTTTATACATAGATATTCAAGATATTAATACGTTATGAAAAAAAAATTGTACGTGTTTAAGAAGATGGACAACCTCTTAATTTTAGTATAATATGTGTATATGAAAATCGCCCTAAAATTCTTGTTGCCTAACTGCAACGTAAAGACAGCTAAATAAATGCTCCAATTAATTCGACCGCAGACGAACTATCGTCTCAAAACGATAAAAGCGTGGCATTGTAGCGAGCATTAAAGCGCCGCGTAACAAACAGAAAACAGTCCATCGGCACAGCTTGTCAGAAATAAAAGTTACCGTCTACGATACTCCGTTAGGTACGCGGAGGGACAGGCGGATAGCAGCAGGTTCATGGCACGCACTGGAATAGTAAAATATGGAAAGTGCACAAGCAAGCAACCAGTCCGATGCCTCCGCTCCTCTTCAGTTAGACACATTTAGTTAGTTTCCATTCCAGAAATGTCGTTGCTCCGGCTGTTTAGCATGTACGACGTCGTACGGGGAAAATAAAAAAAGAAAAAAAGGAAGAAAGAAGAACACGCGGGGAAGGGAAACGAAAAGAGAGAGAGAGAGAGAGAGAGAGAAAAAAAGTGGAAGAAGGAGGCTGCATTTACGTCAAAGTGCACGTAGCGAAAAGGAGCCCTGACGATAGTTTATTCATGCAAGCATACGACTTCTTATCCCTTTTACGTCGCGAGTGCTCCTCTTATGAAATACAAGCTCCCTCTTTATCGGCCCGCGCAACAATGCGCAGCTTCCGCGAGAAATCCTCGGCACGCGCGCGCGCGCGCATCGAATTAACATTTCACAAACGAAAATGCAAATGTCCCGAGATAAAACTTTGAGGAGGCTCGCCTCGCGCGTCGCGTCGCTTTTTCCCGTCGTACTGATCGATACGCGTGTATATGCATGCGTATCGGCGGACAAACGCGGGACGGGAGCACCGGATATATTATCGCGATGCCACTCCGCGGCGACAGCGGGTCTGCCAATATTTTATCTGGCTCTGCTATTCGAATTAAACCGGATCTCGTTAACTCTCTCTATTGTTGGAGTTATTGCCGAGTTTGGGTAACTCTAAATTAGAATGTGTCCATTTTTAGATACGAATTAGCAACGAGTTGACTTTTAAGAGATATTCTCTGTTTTACTGATATTTTTGCGGTATGTGGATAAAGGTGAAATTAAATTGATAAATTGATATTTTGCTATAAATATGCAGCTCTATATATAGATATGTCACCATGGAGAGCGAGCGAATGATTCTTAATTAAGTTCACATTTGAAAATGGGGAAATTAAATTTATTTGTAGCCATTCCTAAATACATTCTCCACGTTTGCATATATTTTCATTTATTCCTCTGGAATCTACGCGAGATACGAGAACTATGAGATTGATATACTACGGATTTTTATTTTCGGAGTTAATAAAATGTTTCTATGACAAATTTTCTTACAAGCTTCTTTACTCTACTATACATTATAACAAAATTTCAAGAAATTCAATTTTGTTATCATTACAACCCAATTAATATTATGAAACAAATAATTCAAATTGGCTGATAGATTTGAAAATTACTAAATGCTGTTTCTTTTCGATAGGAAAAAATTTAATTGCTCTTTTAAAATTTTGCTGGAAACAAAATAAATTAAATAAAAAGAAATGCATAAAATTGCTATTATTTCGACGGAATCGGTATCATCTTTATCTACAAATAATAAATCGTTCTTTTTTTATTATCGCGTCGAACAAAACTCGTCCGTGTCCGAGCGAGACCCGGTTTTCAAACGGCTGGGACGAGGCTCTAGAATTTCTCAAGAAAAACAAGATTCCCCGAGTGTGGTAGTGCCTCTTTTGACTGTTCGCCGGGGGGTTAGATCAAGATCAAGTGACGATCGTGGAACGGCGCGGCATTGTTGTGCATATTTCAATGCGGCACAATAAAGCCGCGGAGCTGAAAATCGTGAAGACGCGACCGGTTGCCGGCCCCGGCCCCACTTCTATTTATGAGCAACAAGTGTCTGCCGCATTTGCCGTCGGATGAATACTTAATCAAGATGTACAGAAGCAACGGTCTAGTGGTTTTTATGCTCGAACGACAACCCGCGAACCGCGTCGCCGCGCGTCGCTGTCCCCGCCGTTTCGCACTCGGATTCTGTCGCCCTCCGTTTCTCTCTCTATTTATCTCTATTTTTCTCTCTGCGTCCGTTTCTGTTCTTTCTCTTTCTTTTTCTTAATCTCTATTTCTCTCTGTTTCTTTCTCTATTTCTCTCTTTTTCTTAATCTCTATTTTTCTCTTTTTCTTAATCTCTATTTTTCTCTTTTTCTTAATCTCTATTTTTCTCTTTTTCTTAATCTCTATTTTTCTCTTTTTCTTAATCTCTATTTTTCTCTTTTTCTTTCTCTATTTTTCTCTCTTTCTTCCTCTATTTCTCTCTCTTTCTCTCTCTCTGTCTCGCTATCATTCCCCGTTTCTTTCCCGCAATTCCCCGAAATCCGCGCGCGCGCAGCAGCTGTCCGCCAGGTTCGGCGAACGATAAAACGCGCGCGTTATTACGCCGGCCGTAAATCAAACGGTGCCCGTTTATCGGCCGATCCATTATGCAATGATCATAAAGCTTGCATTACGCGACAGAAAATTAATATACCGGCAACGGGGCCGGGGCAATGGGACCCGGGTAGTCGGACCGAGCCGGGCCCCGGGACCCGCGTAAATTTTCACCGGGGTTCCGAGGCGAATTAAAAGCGATTAAATCAGCCGCCCCGGTTCGATCGACTCTCGCTACTTTGTTGCCGCGCCTGATCCGCCGAGACTTTATCATCAGAGAACGTCGTCACTTGTACGCGTCGCTCCTCGAAACCGGTTAATTCCGGTAATTTTCGGGAAACGAGGGCCGGCTGCGGGGACTCCGGGGGGACCCTATCATTTAGGATAAAACGAAACCGTCGAAAATTCGGACGGGAATCGCTGCAATGTGTTGCAAGTCGATGAGAAGTCGGCGAACGGACTGTTCCGCGGGTTGTTAGGCGAGCTTGAGGATGCACGCGTGTGGTTAGCTCTTTGTATGAGTTTTAGGAGGGGTGGTGGATGTTGTAGAGGGAAGATCATTTCTTTTGGAAAATTTGAGATATTTGTTCCAGTTATGGTACTGTATCTGTGTCATTGCCGAAAAGGATAATTATCTACAGGATATGCTAACAGTACTTTTTCTTTCTCTATTTTATCGGAGCCAGTTCTCTTCCAAGGCCTCGTTTGGACCTGGCTGACGATCGCTGTTTAGGCTCAGGCGAGACCCTTGACTATTGCACGATGCTCTTCCGCTGTTACAATAATTATAATACACCCTGTATATTCCTTCTCTTGTGTCCGGAGAGCCGGTCGGTTTTTGCTTTCCATAGACTACGAGTTAGTCGAAGGTTGAAAATAAATTCGTAATAATTGAGTTATATTATACGATATATTATTATTATTTTATACAATAATACATACAATATTATAACTATACAATATTGATTCCCACATAACGCCCTCAGCTCCATATAAAATATCGACTTTTTATTACAAGTTAATGCTAAGGTTAACCTCCCTACATTACATTCTTTACAACATAACCTCTTTTACATTTATTTCATATACTGCCAACGTCATATTTTGCCGATAAGAATTTTTCCAAAGCTTTCTATTTTCGTCGTTTCCGTGGGAGAAATAGTCTGCGAGCAGCTGACGGGATCGGTCCGCAAGCAGAACAGTTCGTAGAACCCATCGTCAATGGATGCTAAAATGGAAATCGGTTTCAAAATCCGGATTAAATTGGTAACCAGGCCGGTATCTTGACAACTGAATTAACCTTTCGACTCCGTTCGTGCACTTACAGCCATAATAAGATGTTTCCATTAAGAGGGATCTTCACGAGCAGAAGGTTATGAGAAAGTGTACCGAGTTAAGTCCACTATAGAATACTAAGAACCTTCTCGGAACATTAAAATGTCCACGTGCATAAGTTACGTAAATCATTTTCTTGAAGTTTCAATTTTAGCGTCCGCTGGAAAGGTTCGCGGTTTATTTAACGCATTTAACGCATGTCTTTGGTTTTAAGGGAATTTATAAAAATTGTATTGAACACGTGGGATCACGAAAACTGAGATTTTAATTGATTTCGAACGTAAATGAACACGCATGAATGAATCAAATTGTAGAATAATTTTCTGAAAAGTTGTCTTTAGAGATTTAAGAATTAATACTTCAAATAGTTTAATTTCTATGGATTGAAGATAATTTGTCGATGCCTTTCAGAACTTTAATCTTAAATTAATTTATTACTTTAATCATATTACTTTAAATTTTACCTAATAAATTTTGTTATTAACGTTTACTCAGTAAGTCTCAGAGCAAATGACTCACTTTATTAATTCGTATTCAAATATTTGAATTTTTCGACCAACATAAAAATTATTTATTTAGTATGCAATATAAGTAATTGTAGTATTACTACGTTCCTCCTGTTATTATTATTATTATTATGTAAAATTTAACGTAAAATAATGGCAGTATCAAAGTATATACAACGTAGTTGTTAATGGCTCTATCTGGCAGATGCGTCTCAAAAGTTGTAAACAGGACCGTAATAAACGGGTATCTAGTTACGCCGGTGGCTCTTACAAGAGTTAACCCTTTCGACGGAACATACGAAGTAATCCGACGTTTTCGAGATGACTTTATTAGCCGCCTCTTTAACATAAAACAAGATCAAGATAGGGGCATCTCATTAAAATACGGATTAAACAGCAAATCGAATTCGACCGTTTTCGGAGCTGCTATGTAAAAAGCGTCGACTGTCTCGGGTCGCCGGGTGTTCATCAAACTTTTTTTGTTATCCTTGGTTTACTTGACAAAGTTTTCCAGCGGCTTGATGAATCGAGCGCGGAGAGCGTTGCGGTTGGGTCACGGCGTTGAAAAAGACGAGTGACCGGTGGTATTTCCAAGGAGAGACGAAAGACGCGCGCGGACCCGGGGGATGCCACGAAGAACAATTTGGCTCTGTAATTGCGACAGGGGAACAAATTGAATTCCTCCACACTCTACGTACGTCCGCGCCGCCTCCGTTTTAAACAAACCCACGTGGGCGCCGGCAATCTCACGGGGGATGGCGCGTCGATCCCCGGGAATCCACCGAAAATCATTCATCGTCGGGCGAAACCCGTGACCCGGCCGATTCTAATCAACCTCTATCAGCCTGATCGCTGGAGAACGGTCGCGAGAGATCGACGAGATTCGCTACAAGTGGAAAAGAAAGGCTTCTTGGCGGCGACTAGCGATGGGTTTGAGCGCGTCGCGAGTTCAACTTTTGTTCGCGCCGCTTCGACTTCGATGTTTCACTGTAATTTGATGCTATTTTTGTTATTTTAATCCTTATCTAGTTAAGTGGTTTTGATGAGTGTATTCTTGATAATATAAAATGTTCGCCATTTCTTCGCCATCAAAAATTGTCATTTCTTCTGGTCAAAAACAATTTATTTATTTCGCTACGTTAAGCCGAATATTCGGGAGACTTCAGCACAGCACTTTTACGACCTGTCGGCAAAGTGTTAAATTAGAAATACACACCGCGTAACGTGTTAAAATGAAGCCTCGAACGAAAGGCAGCGTCAATATTTGTCCAATCGAATAAACTTATATATTTAAGCAAAAGAATTGAAGTTTTCCTTCTCATTTCGAATCCGCAATTACTCAGTTGCCAACCGAATAACAAATCAACACCTAACCTAGACCTCTGCAGCTGCGCAACTAAAATAAACGACGCGAGTAAGACCGATCGCTGTTCAGTCACGTCGCCGAAGCTCGGTTCCATCGCTGGCAGATTCTCCGGCGATCGAACTGTATCGACATCGACGTCGGGGAAGAAGCGTAACGAGACGACGAGTCATGGATCCGAGGAAGACGGGGAAAAGGAGACTAGCGGGTGGCATCTCCTCGACGAGAGCGACGTTCCAACGATAGAGAGAGGTGGGGGGAGGGGCAGGAAAGGGTGGGGGGGGGGCGCGAAGAGCAGTTTGGCCCTGTAATTACGGGCAAACAGGGGGGTCCGGCGGGACAGGGGGTTGCCGGGGGTAAAGGGAGGGGGGACGGTCGGAGCGCGAGGAACCCTATAATCTTGGTAGGACCGCCCCTTGTTTGCTTGTATAATTACCCCGTGGTCCTCCTTCGATGGGGCCTCGATGGGGCCCCGGTTCCAATCCCGGGGCCCGTTCGTCATTTCGCCGGTCCGGGGCCACGGCCATAATGCCGATATCATTACCTAATGCATTCCGTTGCATGCGCCGGCGATTTGCCCGCGGGGCCCTACGCTGCGTGACGGGTCGCGTAGCATGATTTATCCGATACCGTGTATGTACACCGTTCAATGCTTTGCGACGACTCGTTACGCATCGAATCAGCGAATTAACGAATCATTTTAGCGGCATAATTACAATTTTGTTAAAATCTTAACAATAAAATTGAAGGAATATAAATTGAAGGAATATAAATTGAAGCGAATACATCGTAGCGTAGAAATTTTTATTATTATATACATAGATTTTTGAGGTTAAAAAATATTCGTACTATTTTTTCCTTATTCTGTGAAATATTAGCTTTAACGTAAATAAGACGCTTTATCTCGTTTCTACCAAAAGTTCTTTGATTTTTATACGACTTCGACATTTCGCCCCGTAGCGCGTCGCTTTCTACCTTCTTTGCGATCCAGCGCTCTCTTTGCCCAGCTTCTCTCCTTTTTTTCTCTCTTAACATTCCTCTCTCTCTCTCTCTCTCTCTTTTCTCTCTGTTATCTCTCCTCTTTCCCACCCTCCCCACCGTTCTTTTTCCACGACACACGGGCACGCTCATCCCACTCCGGCGCGGCGCTTCCCGACCTTAGTCAACCATTTCTCAGGATTGACGTAATTGGCTTATTTGCATTGTTCCGTCTGCGCGGCGCGCTCCTCGGCGCAGCGATACTCGTGATGGATCATTCGCGGATTCCTCCGTCTCAATCCCCCTCGCGACTCCACCACCACCACCACCACCACCATCACAGGCGGTGGTGTTCCGTCTCCCGGCGTGTGTCTTCGTGCTTCGATCCGGCCAGAGGTATTGCGTCACGGCACTCTCTGCCGCCCTGGGGAGTGCACTTTGCGCATTACTCCCGTACGAATGGTCGGTACACTTTCCGCGGCGCGCGGGGGGCCACGGTGTGCGGCAACGCGACGCTCCGGATATATATGGAGATTCCCCGCGAATGCGCGGATTTTACGGATCGTTATGACGCTACGGTGGTGCGACGGCAGCAGCGCGCGGCTGCTGCTACTGGCTGCTGGCTGCTGGCTGCTGCTGCTTCTTCGTCCCTTGGCGCGATACCCGCTTAAGCATTCATGATCCAACCGGTCGATCCGACGAGGATTAATTTCCTCGCCTACCTCCCTGCGCCGATACTCTTCCGCAGCGGATCGGTCGCGTCCTCTTCTATGCATTACCATGGCAAGCGATCAGGCTTCTTTTAATCGTTGCTTAGCCCGGAGACGCGGGCGCGTTGCTCTCTCGAGCCGAAATCCGTGTTTACATGAATAATCAGCGACACCCCCGGCTCCAGTGTCAGCTCAATCATTCACATCCCCATGCGACAGACTTTCCTCCCCGGCATCAGGTGCATCATTTATTTTCCTTTGGAAGCCGCGCCACGGTATACCATCTGGGATTTTACAATTAGCCCCGTGACCTGAAAATTCAGACGATTTATCTCCTCGCTGCCCTTTTGTCTGCCGGCTACAGGTGAACGTGCTACTTCTTGAGCTTTATGGGGAGGGGGGGCGAGAAGTTAATACGGGGAACGAGAATTTTGTGGCTTTTAATGCTCCGGCAAGTTTTCACATTTTTTTTACTTTTCCGGTGAATAACGGGCGCGAATTTTTCATTCTAAAATATATCATTTATAAAATATAAGTAAATTTGATAAAAATTATTTCGAAACGCATTATCATATCTAGCGACGCCTTGAAGCCGCCACTGGTCCGTAAAGGGTTAAACTGACCATTTACATCACTACAATTAATTTACATCACCACGCGCTCATATAACGGTTCATAAAAGTAACAAATAAACTAGATTTTACAGAACACATACATTACACAAACAAAATATAATATAGCAAATATTTTATAATAAAGTCAATTGAAGAACACGTTAAATATATTTCATGAATCGGATTAATTAGGAAGAAATATATGTATCGTTCGTGTGTGCCAGGCTTCGTGCTTCGATGTCGCGTTACGTATTGTAACCGGCTACCCTAAATCGCATTATCTGTAACCTACTTAAATCGAACGTATGTACTAATCCATATCGTAAGTCACGGAGAGTCTCATTGTCTCGTAATCGCGCGTGCAACGGGTTACATTTTCAGCTGCGCGCGGTTCGGTTTAATAAAACCGATAATCGGCAGTATTTCTAGGTCTCGATCGAAACAATGTAAGACGAGAAGTCACGGCGTTGGTTAACCCTCTTTGCGCTGTAACAGCCTGACGGACTCGTCACGAAGATTTCATGTATAACCTACGAAATAAATTGAAGAAGAATTTGATTTTCCTGTTATTCAAATTCAGTTCTTTTAAGGAAATTATTAAGAACAGGGCAATGTTAATTAATGGAATTCTGATAGGAATCATAGTGCAAGGGGTTAATATCGAGGTCATTGGTAGAAAAAGGGCTTATGAAATTATGGCACTGTTTAGTAAAGAAAATATTAATTTTTATGAGAAATTGCGCTTAATAATTCTTTCAAAGGTGAGAACTTTCAATAAATTGCTTTAAATTTCAATTTGACATACGAGAGTCTCATTAAATAAAATAAAACTTATTAAACGAAATATCGATAAAACTATCTTTGAAACGTAACCTATTTTTACATCGCAACCTAATTTACATCGCAACCTACTTTACATTTCACCGAATCGTTAGCTTTCGAATGGGTGACCCAGTTCCGTAATTGCGAACTAAGTTGCGTTTAAGTTCCAACTCTTTGATAACCGATCAATAAATTAGATCCAAGCTCAACAATTCTGTAAAAAATACCGAAAGCAAAGGATCGCGTAAGAATTCGATCGCATCTATAATAATTTACTATTATCACGAAGAACATCACCGTCAAAGTATCGAACCCGATCGGCGCTAAATTCTCAATTTCGCGACCGGTTTTCTTGAAACGGCATTTCCGCGCATCCCCGAAAGCCTCAATTAGCCCGCTGACAAATGAAAGCTCTATTATTCCGCTTGATCCATTATTGCCGCGGATACACACCGTGTACGCAGAAATGCTCGTCGCACATGCCGGCGATCGCGTGTCGCGATCTATCTCGTTCGGCTCGCGCGCCGCCGACGGCGATCGGGCATGAAAATATTATTCGACTCGAAAGCAGCGCCCGCGCGCGCGCGCGCGCGTTTTATCAAGGACCGTTTCTATCGCGACGTCGGAATCGTGACGTATCGATGCTCGGCCTATCGACGCGCATCGCTCACTGTCACGGCTCGCGTGATCCTCTTCTTTTATTGTTTCCCTTTCGTTTCTTTTTCATGCTCAGCCCCGTTTTTCCGTGCACACACACGCGGCCGGCAAATTATCGTGGCAACTCGCTCGAAACTACGCTTATGGATCGCAATGCCGAGACCGCGACGCGGTCTTCTTGACTGCTAGAATACCATAAAACCGATTGCATTTGTTTCGACAGCATCGTAGGAAGATTTTTCAAAATTAACAGATTTGGCGGATCTCTAAATTTTTATACTTTCTCTTCTTATTTTTAGAGGTTAAATAATGCGTTTGCTGGCTTTTTATGACAGTCTTGTATAAAATTTATTAGCTGTTTTTCATTGTAAGAGGTTTAATATTATAAGAGTCTGATCCGCTTATAAATAATAAATGTTTTTTAACCACTTTGTTCTACAGTAATAAGCAGTCCGTGATTTTTATGTTTTATTTATTAGGTCTACCGGAAAGTTATGTTCGATGATGTAATCTTAAGTTTAAATTTTGGATAAATTTTTCAAAAATGATATTTATAAATTGCAATCACGCTGACAACAGGGCACGAGTAAAGATAGACATACAGTACAATAAGCATTATTAAATGCATATAAAATTTATTATTTCCCTTTATGTTAAGAATAGATAGAATTTTGTGGTAAACCTAATATTTATAGCAAAATGGGAGACCTAATATTTATAGCAAACTGAGAGACCTAATATTTTTAACAAATTGGAATAACTGCAATTTCAAATAGTACACTTGCCATTTAATCTATACTTCTCCCAATCGACGAAGACAGTTCTCATCTCGTACAAATTCACCTTACTCTACTAACACCTTACTCCACCCTATCAGCTGATTTAAATTACCTTGCGCCCGACTTAGACGATGTTTATTTTAGCGAAGACCCGCCGCCCGGCAACAAATCGCCCCCTAATCCGTGCATCTGCCGCGCAATTGCGCGTGCACGTACGCCGCACGATGAATCGAAATAATTAACCCGACATAATTCGATTATTAAACCAGTCGGTCGTAATTACATTGTTCGGCGTAACGACGCCCACGCGTATCCGCTGTTTTCGAAATCTGGCGCTACGACTAGAGTCAAACGAGCGAACTAATAATTGATCGTGACCGCCCTAATGACTCGTACACAAAGAAGCCGTTGGTTCTCTTTGTGCATAAACCACTCGATGGAAACGGATCTCGAAGCAAAAACGGTAACGTCGTCGCCCTCGCCGTCGCCTTCGTCGTCGTGAACGGTAATCCAGGGTCCGCCTCCAGCGGAGGGGACTACGCGCTAAGAAATAATTCTTCTCGTTTTTGGTCCCGCAGCGCCGCGGATTAGGGGACACTAATTTATACCCGAAGCGGACAAGAAAAAGCTGCGAATGTACTCTACGGGCAGCCGGGCGAACTATCCGCGGATACATAATCCGGCGGCTTACCGTGCCGACGACGGATGACAAAACATATTTTACGACTCGCCCGTCAAAATTTGACTCCCACGATTACTCTCCCGGCCGACGGCCGTTTGTTTTTTCCCCCCTCCCCCTCCTCGGTTCCCTTATAAATAGGCTGCGAGTGCGACCGCAGCTTGGAAAATTCCTGACCGCGATTTACCGTCGGGAAATGTTAGGCTTTGCGTCGTTCTTTCTGCTATTTTGTTCGATTAGGTAAATCCTTGTAATATTTAGCGAGTTGACGTGTCGATTGGCTGGCATTTTTAGAACGTGTTTTGTCGTGGAGGGATGATTTGTTTCGGCTATTATAATTTACTGATTTTAACGATTATTTAGTGATTATTTACTGACAATTATTTAGTGATTATTTACTGTCAATTATTGACTGATTATTTATTGACAATTATTTACTATTTATTGACAATTATTTACTATTTAATAAAATCAATTTTTATGCATACAAAATTTATTCTTGACTCCTGCCAACAGTTTTGCTACTTGATAATTTTTCAAATTTAAACCTTATTGTTACAAAAATGATTTTGCAACGTAATAGAATCATTTTAGCGGTGCCTCAGAGTCACCACTCGAGTGAAAAGGGTTAAAATCTACAGCTAGAAACCATATAAGAGGATGAAAAGAATTCTTACCGCCAATTTATGGAAACAATTAAACGCACAGAGAACGATTTCATTTCGCGCTAGGGTCCGCCGTGCCGGTCGAGAACACAGGGACGATCGAAATAGCGGCGCATTCGCCGGGCAACGGAACAGGTGTTAAATAGCAATGCCCGGCGGCGATTGCCGTTAAAAGTGTTTCGAAGTGCCCGGCAAGAATTCCCCGTTTACAACCGAATAGATCCGGCGGCAGACGTAACCGGGTTCGCCCGATCGCTGCGAAAGGCTTTCGCTCGCCGGTACGGCGGGAGACACCGGGCCGTTCTCCGCGGAATAACAGGCTTGAAGACTCAATTAGCAGACACGAAGAGCAGCAGTTTCACGTGGACGACGACGACGACGAAGAATTACTAAAACGGCTGCCGGCGAGGAAACGTTCATGGCGCGACATCAAAGACGTAACTCTCGCGCGGTGTAATATCAGCCCCACCTCTCCCCCCCCCCCTCCCCTCCCCCCCCCTCGATGGTCCCCGACACCGACACCCCGGCAGCGCACCGGGGTCTCCCGCTCGCCGCCGCTGTATAGCCCGGCATATAAAATGGGTCGGAGTCGTTAAAACAGTAGGTGGGACACCGTCGACTTCAAAAGCATACCGCGGAGCTGCCGGGCCGCGCGAAAGTCCGCATACTTCCGCGACAGTATTCCACGGGGTATCTCCTTAGCCCGGGTTCCGTGCGGCACGTCGTGTTACACACCCCGTGAATTACAACCCCTCGAGGATGCGTCAGCGCCTCGTTAAAACCCCCCGTACGACACCGGCGGATCCGAGCTCTCGACCTCGACGCGCGATCAGAGACGGCGCTGCGCGAGGAACGATCTCTGGATTAGTGACTCTTCTTCTGTTTATCGTGACTTTAGCTCCGTGTAACTAAATTTCGAATTGTACGGTAATTGTGATTGTTCACTTCTAATTACTAGACTTCTAAATTTCTATACGCGGATTTGCTTTTATGACAAAATGGATGCGTCACGTATAGCATATGAATAGTTTGGATGAATTTAACTGGAGAATTTGGGGACCAGAGTCGATCATCAATCGGATTATCGAATCTCTCAACCGTATCAGTTGATAATTAAATAAAATTATATTATGGTAATTATCCGTAACAATTCTTTTTAGTATTTAATCCATTTTAATTGTTATATTTTATTCGAGCACAAATTATTCGCCATAAATAATTCTGCTTATTTATTAAAATAATCTTTCATTCAAACGAATTTTTAATCGAATAATTTTTATCTGTGCGAATTAATATTTATCTGAACAAACTCTTATTCGAACGAATTTTTTATTCCGATAAAATTTTGTTCGAACGAATTTTTATTTTGATAAAATTTTGTTCGAACGAATTTTTATTTTGATAGAATTTTGTTCGAACGAATTTTTATTCCGATAAAATTTTATTCCCATGTATTTATACTCTGATAAAATATCATTCGAATGAATTTTTATTCCGATAAAATATTGTTCGATTTCTACCTAAATCAATCTTTATTCGATTGAATAGTTATACGATTATGTCGAATAAAATTTGAATAAAAAATGAATCGAATAAGAAATGAATAATAAGTACAGTCATGTGAAACCTTCATAGTGTAATTTATATATTATTATATATTGAAATCACGTATTCAGACATTGAAAAACGATTGTCAGACATAGAAAAACTCTGTAAAATAAAGAGGAAACTCGAATCGGAAATATTTGAGATAAAAAGGAAACAAGGTTAAAGAATGCTTGTGGATTCTACATATGACTATGTAGATTACATTATAGTACGTACTGCTTATTCAGAAGCAGTAAGGAACGGGTCAAATTGTCTCGCGGGACAGACGAGGTTTATTCTACTTGCTATTCCGCGAAGATTTTTGCAAAAGTCGGAGATGTTTCTTGGACTGCGTTCGCAGAGGTATTTCGCAGTTCTGTTTTACTCGCGGACGTTTAATGTATGCACCCTTGCTCGCGGCATGCGGTAACGGTACAGCGTGTAATCCCTACGATACAAGAATTAATGGATCTTCGTTAATTGTAACAACATCGGCCGCGATGTGTTGTTTCAGATGCTCCGAATCCGATAGAAGAAGAGCTACAAGAAACAAGTGTTCCTAACGTGTATAAAAAGAGGTGAGGGGACGTCAGCTATGACGTTTCTTAGAAGACAACTGTATAAATCGAGCGTCATTTTTATGATTTTATTACATCATTATAAAAATATATTTATATTTCCATAACATCATCGTTAAACAATATTTATTATATTCCTGTTTTATTCAGCGCGAAATATATCTAAAATTTATTAAATTATATAATAACATAGGAGCTCGCAGAAATAATATTACACAGCTAATATCGGTCGCTAAAATGTAAAAACGAGACATCAAACTAAATTTCAATTCAAGAAACGAATATCATCGATTTCATACTCCTCTCTTCAAAATCTGATACAAACCAAAGACACTTAATTTACGATATCCAATAATCCAGATAAAATTTTCTTCTCCAACGACCTACCGAGACTCCTCTCATTAAACAAACACGAGCCCGAGTCTCGCTTTCCCGAGCACACCGCACGGCACAACAAAAAGGTATCACTACTCCTACTTATCCCCCGTAGTTAGACTCCCATCGTTACCGCATCGCGACGAGCGAATTAAAAGAAAGACTCGGCCGGAGTCTAACACGGTGGAGTCCAACCCCGGCGATGCACACCTGGTTAGCATACCGTCGGATGCTGCCGCGGTAGCGTCGTTCGCGAGCGGCAATCTAATTAAAATATCATTCGCCGGTGGGACAACGATCGAAGCCGGAGGGGGGTCGACAATCCTGGTTTAGACGGGCTCCGCGCTTTTTCTGTCGTTTAATCCGCGTGAGTACGCGCGGCGACGGCCACGGACGGCGAGGGAAGGAGAATGAAGTTGAAGAAAGAGGAAGAAAAAGGAGAAGGAGAGAGAGAGAAAGAGAGAGAGAGAGAGAGAGGAGTGGACGAGACTCGGTGCAGCTGGAAGGGAAATACAGGAAAAGAATCACTCGCAGCCGCGTCTGCCTGGATATCCGTGGGATTAGCGTGGCGACGTTGTTCTAAGTTCGGGACATGTTTGGAGAACAGCAGACGGGGCCCCTGCGTGGGCGTATGGCGAAAAGCCAGCGGCAGAGAGACAACCACTCCGGTTTCTCTCCGACGCGACCGGACAAATCGGTTTCTGCGTCCGTGCGCGCCGTTCTGGCTCTGGTTTCGTTGTCCCCGTGTGCCACGCGCTTTTACACAATCTCACAAGGTCCTATACTCTCTCACAAGATTCTATACTCTGTCACAAGATTCTATACTCTCTCACAAGCTTCTATACGCTCTCACGCGGTCCTATACTCATCCACGCGCTTCTGCACTCTTTCACACGCTCCTATACTCTTTCACGCGCTTATACACTCTCTTACAAGCTTCTATACTCTCTCACACGCTCCTATACTCTTCCACGCGCTTTTACACAATCTCACAAGGTCCTATACTCTCTCACACGCTCCTATACTCTTCCACGCGCTTCTGCACTCTCTCACACGCTCACATACTCTTCCACGCGCTTCTATACTCTCTCGCGCGCTTCTATACTCTCTCGCTCGCTCTCACACGCTCCTACACTCTCTCTCGCGTATCCGCACGTGTCGCCGGCAACACGGGCCGCCGGATCGCCGGCATTCGAGGGATATGTAAGATTCCAGCCGCCCACATCGCGACAAATTGTTGCTCAGCTGATCGACCGACCCTCCGCTCGCTTAAACTTTATATCTCTTTTTTTCGGTGCCCGGTGGGTTCCGCGAGAGAGGGAGGGGGAGGGGTGGGGGGCGCCCCTCCTCACGAAACCACGGGACGAGACGATACACATTGCGGCGGCCCGGGTCCGGGGCGGGTGATTCATGCCGCGGCGCAACGGCCGGCGTAATGACAGTCTGGTGGCAAATTGCCGGCCCCGGGACCGTTCCCCGATGATTTATCAGGCATCACCACCCGTGCGCAGGCCGACGATAAAACGCCGATTGTTCTACTTCGCGATAATGATTAGCCTGGCCTGCATCTGTCCGACGCTGCGACCATTTCTTTTTTTTTCTCTTTCTTTCGCCTCTCTCTCTCTCTCTCTCTCGGATCGTAGTCGCTCGGTGATAAGGATTGTAATTGATAGAACGTGGGCGGATCGGCCGGGCGTTTGCTGCGCGGCTACCGGTCCAGTGAGTTGTTCACGAGTTTTTTTTAGTTAGAAATTGGTCTTCGGTAATTGTGTTCGGTGATCGGCTTTGTTTCTGTTGGTTGGGGGGACGCGTTCGATGGATTAGTTTGTGGCGTTGCTGTTTGGGGCTCGAGAGATGGTTGATACGATCGCAGTGTCTTCGTTGAGAGAAGAGATCTGAGATTGCTTAATGAGGTTATAGTATGATTGTGGAAGAATATAGTGTGTGGTATGATTACTGGAATTTTGTATTTGTGCTGAATAAGAATTTTCTGCTCTAATTACAAGACATATGAGATGCCAAGATATTTGCGTCTTTGTTTCTAATTTGCACTAGTATTACACTTGTACCAACATTTTTATATTAATTATTTTATTTCGAAACTGACCTGAGTCCATCCATCTTAAAAACCAGATATTTAAGAATTGTGCGTATTAACAAAAAAAATATTTATAATCAGTTTACTCTTACTTCGTCATCGTTTCTTTACCCTTATAAAAATTCCGTTCTACAAACTTTACTGAAATAAAATCATATATAACATAGAAATCTGAATATTAAAATAACCAGCTCAATATTTTCGGAAAATGGACTTAGGCAACTGCTGAAATAAACAGCCGAATCTTAATAAAATTGTTATTTAATGTTGTTTAATCAAATCGAAACAGATTTATCCGACCAACAAAATTCCATGGCATCTCATCGAGATTGCGGTAAGATCCGCGCTCCTTTTTTCCAGGAAACTAGCACGCGGCTATTAGATCATGCCGCGGCGCAAATGGTCGTCGTTCCAGAAAACGGCACCGCGTAAAAAGATGAATGCTCAGTGGGTATTCGTTTGATCGCGCAAGACACTGCTCCTTTGTTTCCTGGACGCACGGGAGAGGCAAAGGGGTCCGGCGAGATGACCCGATACACATTATTCCGATCCCGAGCATTAACTGATTGGTCGTTTCAAGAGTTTCTCAGAGGTCCTTTCAGCGGGCCGGTCATAGAGTTCCGGCCGTTTATCCTCGTCGACTACGGCGGATTTATAACGAGGGAAAGGTGGGCTATACACGGTCTTCAAAAATCGATACTCATAGACATCGATGGGAAAGGATTTCTACGTCGGACGGGAACGACTTTGATATCCTTCCTACGACTTCCTTTATCCGGTGTCTCCTCGCCTGCTAGCGCCCTTTGTTTCCCCATTTTTCTCGTAACAGAGACGTTCCGCGTGCGTCACGATTTTTAATAATAATAGCTTTATTGGTCGACGAGGTGACTCTTTATCGCAGTGATGGAATTATGGCATTCGTATAAGGACGGATGGAGTAGAAAAAGTTAATGGTTGCTTTGGCCGTCAAAATGCCGGATTAGTAATTTTTTAATAATATACGCGTTAATTATGGTACATGTTATAATAGCATTATTCAAAAATTGGAATAAATACCTTATTGTTACTTTCGTAAAACAGCTATTTTAGCGCTTGGTAAATCTAACGTTAAAATTAAAAACTTAAATGTAAAACTCTAGAAAATCCTAAGAAAATACATGAAATTAATTCGAGAAGTGCAGGAAGAGAAGAATTATTTAAAAATAATAGAATGTTTTCTAAAACGTCGTAGAAATTCAGCTTCTCAAGAATTTCTGAATAAGAGATAAAAATGTTAATTTTTATACAAATACGTCGACACAGCTTTGCCGAAGCTATCGTTCGTCATTTCATTTTCCCTCGCTTCGAAAACTTATCCGCGGAACGCCGGGTTTCGAGGCCGCGTCGAAACCCACGGAATAGAAATATTAGGCGAATCGAAGCGCAAGAGACACGGACCATCGAAGAGCGTTCTCCGGATTGGTCTCCTCGCCGGCGCAAGAAATGTTTTTCCTATTCCTCGGAACATTTTCATACTTCCGGGACAAATGGAGCGCCGTCCTTTGTCATGACGTTCCATTTATCAGTAGACGCTCGTGCTCTACTCTTTTCCGATTAATCCCCCAAGAACAACCACCGCGTTCTATGCATAAAACAACGTTCGCTGGTCGGAGCGCGTGCACTCCGGTTCTTCTGCAGCGGCTCGAATTATTTAGACATATAGATTTCTCCATCCCCCCCACTCCCCCTCCTTGCGGTGTTCGCGATAAAAATAGACGGATTTTGGGCAGTTTACGGATCGAGGCGAGCCGAATTTAGACCGTTTTGGAATCGTTGGATCCACGGGTGGATACCTCCGCTTATCCGAACCACGTTTATTGGAATTCCATTTATTCGAACGAAATTTTCGGCAATATCCGATATATAGCGAACTTCTAGCGAAACTCCTATTATCTGAACCACTGTCCGGCGTAACTCGAATTCTGCGAATACCCAGATGCTACCGGCGTAAACAAATGCGAAGCTTCGCTCGATTTTCTTGCTTGTTTAGTTGCAGCGATTTTTTGAACGGGAGGTAGAAAGAATTTTTTAACTAGTTATTTGTGATCGATATCGAGCTTTTTATTGGCTTAACTGGCGGCTGTAATAGTGGAATTCGTATAGTCGATTTGCAACTCTAGCTTATAGCTCTAGTAAAACGATAAGGCAAAGGGTAAAATATAGAAATATTGTAAAACATAAAATTCAGAATTCTTTGCATCGAAATTCTCTTCTGGAATTTTTTTAACTTCCTTTAATTAATTCCTTTTATTAATCGACTATCATACACTAAAGATGATAGCTCCTTCATTGTTAATTTCCTTTAATTAATTCCTTTTATTTATCGACTACCATACACCAAAGACAATCTTTCCGCCACACACGTCGCGCAAATAAATCAATTTTCTTAAAGGAACGCAGTTCAGAAGAATTCGAAAACCGAGCAGAAATTTCGTATAAAAATAGTATTCGCTATCACGACAGGTACAAGTATACCTTCTTTTCCTTCCCGTCGTCCTTCTCGGCTCTCCTTTGTATTTGTAAATCAAAAAGCCGCGGCACCGAGCACCGGTAAACTAAATCAGCGGTACGGAAATCCTATCTTCCTACCGGTTCATGAAGCGCGGCCGATGTGTACCGTATTCGCCCGGCACGTATATTCCGTAGCAAAAACGTCTTTTGAAGTTTCCTTTCGCCGTGGAAAAGAGGCCAGAGGGCTCGCCATTGATTTAATGGGCGTACCCACGGCCGCGGTTTAAACACCACATCAAACCGCACCCTTCCCAGTCCGGGCCCGGCAACCGACTTCTTCCTACCTACTTTGGGGGAGGAACAGGCTTCATCCGATAAGTGACTTCTGCAAGACCGCTATCGTTCTTCGACGACGTGCCCCCGCCTCTCCGCGGCAACGTTCCGGTCTCTCCAACCCTTTCCGTTCCTCGGACTCGTTCGCCGGAAACCGCGTCAAAGTCCCCGCGTCCGGAAATTCGAACGACCGATTCTCCTTTTCGTTGGGGATGTTTCCGATGGCGGCACGACCACGCGTGTTCTACTCTTGGGAAGCGATCGTTCTTGGTAGTCGGCGGATTCGTAATCGGCGACAAGTGGACGACGATTTTATATTGATTATATATTGATTAATATATCGATTATATATTGATTATATATTGATTAATATATCGATTATATATTGATTAATATATCGATTATACAGGGTGGGGTCGAAACTATTGCCACCTCAAATATTTTTTATTTTTTTTATTATTTTTTCGTTCAATGACCTCGTGTAATAGGTCGTTGAACTCGTTTCAAGATCCTCTATCATGATACGGAAGCAAAAACAGACCGATCCATTAAAAAAAATGAAGGTGACCTTCAAATGTCCGAAGTGCCTCCACCTGCAAAAAAACTATTATTGGCAATAGTTTCGGCCCCACCCTGTATATTGATTATATATTGATTATATTCATTGCTTTGATTTTATATCATTGCTACGCGCACAGTAACAAAAATCAAATACGCCAAGCAGCGCCATTGCTCTGTTATATGTTCTATACAGTAAACTATAATTTGTTATTATATAATTTTTAAACAAAACTAGGTGGAACGCTTTTTTCGCAGGACGTTAAATTCTCGTTGTATATGGTACAGCAATAAAATGCACAATGAAAAATAGACAGGATTGGGATTTCATTATTAACGACTCATCAGCGCCATTCTATCGCGAGCTCTTTATATTTATATATAAATCAGAATGCACGGCACAAAACTCGGATATATGGCTAGCCGACGAGTTCGATGAAAAATTCAAAGCTCCTGCCCATCGCGAGTCTCAATTCTTTTTTTTTTTCTCCTTCTCCTCTTCTCTCCCGGTACTTGAAATTACAAAAATACTTTCATGACAATTTTGTAGATTGATTATTTGTAAATTGAATTCGGAATAATCTTAATTACGTTAAGAACATTTTTCTTAATTTCGCTTGCAACTTAAAAAGGATATCTTTCAATTTCTATTTAATGGTATCGCTATTTTATTAACCTATTATGTCGCAAACAATATAGCGTTCGCATTTCTATAAATATTTTAAACAAAAGCAGAAACATTTCAGTCTTATTTTTACGATAACTCCACGCATAGAACGGCGTTAAATTAAATCGTCGACACGCGTGCGTTTCTTTGAAAATACATCACAAAGCCCGAGGCTAATTTTCAAAACTGAGCAAATATTTCCGTCACCCACACACACGCACACGGATGACGTAACAATGGAAATATTAATAGACCTCTTTCTTCGAGCACGTATTATAACCTACGACTTCCAAATAGATCGATGCTCGCATTCACCCTAGAGTAATGTGCGCAAGTAGCTTACACCGCCGCGCAATAACAGCGTTAATTAAATTACAAAAACCGGAGCAGCATAAAACAGTATCGTCCAGTCCGGTCGTTATATCCGTCCCGTTCCCCGCATCTGGCTCGATAAGTTTCGCCACGCGAATCGTGTCTGCGGATCGCCGAAAACCGTCGACGACGAAGGGGGGGGGGGGGGGGGGGGGGGGGATCGCAAAAACCCGCCGCATGCCCTTTTTTCTTTTTTTTTTTATTTTCACGTACGGTTCGTGCGCGCCGCAGGAAAATGTCACCGCGGCTGTTTTATCAACAGTCACGCGTTCCCAGAAGGCTTATCATCGGCCGCCGACCTAATTATAATTGCCGTTCTGTGTTCGTCGGGGCCATAATGATAATACGTTTCCGTATCCGAGGCGTTTACACCGGCGTCGAACGGACGAATACCTGGAAGACGTCGCCGCGGTTGGATCGCGCTCCCTTTTATACAGGGCTGCCAGTCGATAAAAAAGAAACCGGCGGGGCCGAAGAGATCCGTAACGCGGAGAGCAGCGTAACGCGAGATACATAATTTCGAGTGGGAGCACACCGTGCAGCGGTCCCCCATAGCTTAATCTTCGTTAACGGCGAAGGGCGCGCGCGAGAGAGGGTTGGAGCGCAGAAACGGCGGGGTAAAAGAAAATGGAAGGAATTTAATATATCGTTTCGCCGGGAACCGTATTATCAAGCGTCGCACGCGATACACTGCTTTATTTCAAGCCGGTCGTTTAACCTCTGGGACAGCTTTTTAATTTCGCGCCGGTTAAAAGCCGCGCCGTGTCGTGCCACGGCTATCGGCCGCCACTGATTTCCTTTCCCGCGAATTTCGGGAACGGGTTCCGGTGCGGCCGCCCTTCCACGCTCTCTGGATTATCTTAACGGACCTGGCCAGGTGCGCGACGGCTTTTGTCGCGGTCCCGCAGGCCGGATCGATTTTTCTGAATAAATCACCGTCGGTTTTATTTTAGGCCACGGCCGCGCACGGTTCGCTGCTCGTCGTATGCGGGCGAAAAGTTTGCCGCGTCTGCTAGCGGGAACAGACGAATTTTAACGGCGGCGACGATTTTTCGCGGGAACGAACTCGAGCCGTACTATGAATGTTGTTAGCCTCGCGATTAATTGTAACTTTATTTTAAGCTCGAAGAGAGTTTTATACGCGTCGCATGCAGCTTTCGGTTTGTCAAGTCTAATGTAAAAAGACTTTTTCTTTGAACGTTATTTAATCGCATTTATAATATTTTAATATACACATTTTAAAACATTTCGAAAGGAATTTTAATAACTCTGACACGATATCGTTGGATTTTTTAATCTTTGTGCACCTTAAATATGATCTATTTATTTTGATCGCAATCCTATAAAATTTGCAGTATAATAATTACGTTACATCGAAATCCCCACCATATTGCACCTTCACACAGTACCTCCGTAATTGTGAGCAAACAATTACATCACCAAGTTACATCGTGAAATCGCCGCGAATGAATTTGTACACCTCAAATTTATGCTCAGTTCCATACAATTGTCGACCGCCCAGCAAAGCGTACATTTTTCAGAGGCGGATCCAAGAAACGATCGTTGTATTCGGCGATTACGGCGGTTGAAGCAACATTGTGGCGTCGTTTTTGCAGTAAATAACCAGCTGCAGTGGCCGCAGCGCGGAGGCTGGCGCATTGCAACAGAGTGTCCGCTTGTTCATTTTTTCGAACGGCGAACAAAAAGGTACACCGCTTTCGAAGTGCAACAGCTCGCCTTTTAGCGATTCGAATACCCGTCGAACGTCACCCCCTCCCCCTCTCCCGGGGTTCCGCGGACGCGCGACGAAATTTTTCGTATCGCCGAGAACGGTTCCCACTGTTAATCCTTTGCACTCGAGTGGTAACTCTGAGGCACTGTGATATAGTCAATTTCACGCGATACTAAAATATCACGGCCTTCGCTACACACTTTTGTACCTTGCATTTTGAAGGGGTTTCTTAAATTTTAATAATTGAGCTGCTTCGTAACAGCAACGACAAGAATCGTGACTAACTGTTCCGAGGTACTGAGAGGAACTAAAATTCGGTCACGAGCGTAACGGACAAAAAATCAGTCCGCGAGCTCGGCTTGTTATGTTTACGTTTGGCCCAAGTACGTGTTCGCGACACAGACTCGCGATATTTATGTTTGGCCCGAGTATCTGTTCGCGGGTGTGACTCGCGATATTCATGTTTGGGCAAAAATCTTCATCGCGAGTCTGACTCGCTAAAGTACGGGAAGGGGTTAATGTTGTAAAAATTGTTGAAAATGAAACTGTTAATATGAGTCGCGAGAGTAAAATTGGTACATGTAAAATGCGCTTTCGTAGCTTGAAATGGAAATACTGTACACTAGAAAAATTATTTCAGAATTACCGTAAAAATGGCTTTATTATTTCTGCGATGCGCGGCCCGCGTGTAACGCGGTCACCGCCGCGGCCTCTTGCGTCGGAAACGCTTAAACTTCGCGGGAGATCGCCGCCGTTCCAGCGAATAAAGAACGAAACGGGTCGGTCAATCAAAATTAACGACGGCGTCGTATCCCGCGATACGCGACGGCAAGAGATATCGCCGCGGGAATATTAAACGTTTCGCGGAAACGGGCTTCCTTGCATTTAAAGAAGTTCGAGACGATAAACAGTCACGGATCCGCGGGAGTTTTAGTGTCTCGCCGCGCGGGGAACCGTTCGGCAACGGATTCACCGCGGCGCGGGAAGAAGTTGTTATCGTCGCTGATATACTAGTCGCGTTTGTCGGATCGTCGCGACGTTCCCAAACCGATTGAAATTCGGCGCGCATCGTACCGAAGCTATTTTTATCGCTGCTTCGATTCTATTTATCGCCGATTAATACGGAAGATGTAATATACAGTATAATAGCAGCCGCTTTTATTGCACGCGTTGAGGATACTGGAGAACATTAACGCATTCGCGACCGGTGATTCAGATTCGCGTCTTTGTCCGGCCCAGCAACCGGATGACGCATATGGGAGCAGTCTTTTAGATTCGTCGCACTACGCGCCCGAAATAAGTGCATAAAACGAGATTAATGTTTGAGCTTATTCTGAGAGGCGTCGAAACAGACATATTCTGAATTATTAAATGCAGCGTGATTTTTCGGAAATAGTTTCGACCAATAAGTATTATTTATAAGTCGACGGCTGGGATGGATTCTAATACGTTATTAATTATTTTGACGGCAAACCAAGCTAAATATATAATCGTAGAAAGTTTGTTTCTTTAATGATCTTGATAAAGTAGAAGGAAAATATCGACGTCTTAAACTCCGCTTATTTTAATACTATTTAAATATTATATATTAATCGAATATTTAATTCTGTTTAATAGAATTTTATATTCTGTTTAATAGAATTTTATATTTTATTTAATAGAATTTTATATTTTAGACTTCATCTATTTAAATTTATCTATTTAAATTCTAAAATAATTATATAAAATAGATTTTAATAGAATTTTCTTACAAACATGTAACAAAATATTACACTATTTATAACAAACAACTCGAAATTAAACTATATGAATTTTGACCACAGAACATATTACAAAGTATCTATTTTCATACATGTTTTGAATATCAATAGAGAAGCCAGTAAAAAATGAACGCTGATCAGAGAGACAAAATGAAGCACAAAAGTGGCGAGCACATCGGAGAACAATCAAAGACAGGCTGTCAATCCTAATCCAAGCAACGTACCAACCAACGAGCGAGAGACACACCGTTGGACACGACTGTTTACAATGGTCCCATCAGGCATTTATTATTTACCACGTGCGTCACTTTCCGCGCAGGTAGATCCGATTGATAAACCCCCTCCCCCCTCTCTCTCTTCCCGGTCGTCCAAACAATAGACACGTTATGAATATTGACAAAAAATTGGCCGAGGCGGAATTTATGGCCGATTGTGGCCGGCACTCATGAATTTATTCAATGGAAACGCGGCCGTAGTAATCCGCTTTTATAAGTTAGCGATCTTAGATCAACGCGAGTTTTCAGGCTCGCCTTTCGACCTGTCCCCGATACAGCCGCGAACAATGCGGAAATACGGCGGCGGGGCTCTACCCCTCCCCCTCCCCGCCTCTCCCCTCCCTCCATCCATCGGGTCTCTCTATCGAGCCACGGCGAGCTCGGGTTTCTTGCGCGTTTCGCGATTTATATCATCCGGTACTTAGAGGGACAAATATGGGGAAAGCTCGCGGAACCAGTCTACGAAATTCCATCGCGAGCCGAACAAAATCCACGATGAATGGTCTCGTCACTGAGCGAGCGCGCGCGCGCTTTCGCGAATAGTTTGAACACGTTTGCGTGTATATTTGCGCAATCATGGTCGTGCGATTTTGTCGTGTGTGTGTGTGTGTGTGAAGCCTCGCGAAATTCCACCCTTCGATGAACGAAATCTACGGCGAAGCATATATTTCGTCACGCTGTTTGCCCGTGTTTGTGCGCGGCTGTATACTCCAGGGCGAAAGGAGTACATGCGTGCTGTCATTAGGCTCTTAGGTACGAAATTCTCTAAGTGACATAAATGATATACAAACTGCGGCGATATTAATTGCAAATGTTGATCTTGGGTGGTTCTGTGATGTTTGAGCCTATAGAAAGACGTCTTTCTATTTTTCAGGTTATGTAATGCTGTGGAGTTGGGCAACCATAAACAAGATTGTAATAATTAAGATATTATTTCTTATTTCGAGAATGCTATGGAATATATATTGTATTAAATTTACTGGAAAGTTTTGTTCGATAATTGTCAAGCGTCAATATATATGTTTATTTAAGACATATATATTTTTTTAAAATGGTATTTAAAAACCTGTCATGACCTGACATATATTTCTTTAAAAACTGTATTTAAAAATTACAATCATTGTAATAATTATATAATATATCCAATATCTTAATGTTTTAATATTTATTTCTATCTACTCCAATAAGAACATAACTTATGGCCTTCAAAAAATAGTGCAAACCATGTCAAACCAATTAACGATTCGAACGATTCAAATCCGCAATAAGCTACAACATAACATAAACTAATCTTCATACAAAGTTCCATAAATTTTTACCCTGTCTCTGGCAGCATAATAACTAATACGCGTATTTTCATGCAAAGTCCGGCAGCAACATAAAACCTTACAAAATGATTTATGTAAAATTTCTTTAAAAAGAAGCTTCCCACCGAACTATACGCAAACGACAAACATAAAACCGAATAAAATATCCCGCTCTAAATATTTCCTCGTATCCGCGAAGATTCTTCGAATAAAAACGTCTTCGCCGTTTCGCGCGTCGCTTATTTTAGTTGGAGGAGTGCATAAAGTGCGCAGTCGATTAATGACAGGAGGTGGGCTGGCATTATCCTTCCCTTAGGGGTGAAACGTACGACGTTATTTATGCGTGTGCGAGCGCGCGCGCGTGTGCGCCGATCGGAATAAGCGTAGCCGGGGAATCCTCCTCTTCGCAGCGACCGGTTCGATGGTAAATTTCGTTCGGTCCACGGGGATGGACATTATTCGAAGGGGTCACGACGGTCCCGGCCGGGGGTCAGAGGTTTCTCGTATGTTGGTGCGCGAGGGCCGGCTGGTGTGCTTCTTTTCTCGGAAGCGCCGGTGCTTCCAATCAAAGACACGTCAGGGATCCTAACAAAGGACGAGCATAATTCATCGCGCGTATTGGTAGCCGATCTCTGGCTTCGCCGGGCGAAAGGGTGATACCCGGGGGGGAGAAGGAGAAATAGAGGGATAGATACGGAGAGAGGGAGAGAAAGGAAGAGAGTAAGAGAGGAGGGAAGAGAGAAATGAAGAAAGGGAGAGAGAGAGAAATGAAGAAAGAGAGAGAGAGAGAGAGAGAGAGAGAGAGAGGAAAGAGGAGGGAAGAGGGAAGGGGAGGGTGAAAGAATAAAAGAGGCGCGCGCGTAAGGCGAAAGAAAGAGGGAAGACGGTGGCGGCGAATGAGGTCTGGATGGAAACGAGCGAGAAACGCGAGATAACAAACCGGAGAGCTCTCTCGCGGCTCTGCCAACCTAGTGAAATATGCACCCATATATCAATGGCGTGCATATCAATTGCCACTACTGCCAACTGGCATGACTCTAAAGCCAGCCAACTACTCGGATGCCGGGGGAACGCGTGGAATCGAACACGGGCGAAAAGGAAGAAAGGGGCTGCTCTGCCAGGTTCTCTCTCCCTCTCTCTCTCTCTCTATCTATCTCTCTCTCTCTCTGTCTATCCCCACGGTGCAGACGGCGAACGATCCTTGGCCCGGGACCCGCGAGCCTGTTATTCGATCGGCCTTTATTAGCCATAAATTCGATATGATACGCGAGGAATATGATAATGGCCGTCAACCCGCGAACCAAGTCGAGCCACTGATGCCTGTGCGCTTTCAACGGATCGATCCCAGTTTGCGCGAGGTTCACACGCGGGCCTGCTAACGCTGCTTACGGAGACGTGCTAAACGCGACGATCAATCGGTCATGCGACCTCGACACTGCTGATCAGCGATCGTTCAATTAATTGTGTCGGGTCGCGAGCCACTAGTCGCGGTTCGCGGAACCTGCGAAGGAGGCGATGATTTTGTAAATTTTGAAGAATCGTGATATAAAATTTCTAATAGCAATCTTGATTTTTAGCGCTGTTGGTTTCGACGAAACAAAATTGTTTTTAATTCGCTGGGAAATTGATTTTAATTCGTCGTAAACACGTCTTTGCGATCTAAAGAATCGTATTGGGGTGCTCAGAGGGTTGTTTCATTTTTTAACAACATTTCGTTTCGTAAGTGTCCAAAAATCACTTGATTTGGTATTTTAACAATGCGTATTTAATTTTAATAATTTTGGACTTTTGCGATCTAAAACTTAGAGTTATGTCAACCGAGCACTACAAACGTGAACTCTTGAAGCAAAACTACCCTCCTCAGGTGCTCGTGAACTCCTAATAAGAAAAGCAATTTTTTAAAAAATAATATGTAAATATCTGTATACATTTTACGTCTCGTTATTAAAATTAATATAACAGTACACTGCAATTAATATAATATAAACACGAGTAGAAGATAAGGCACCCCAACGATCAGGGTGACTAAAACCTAGAATCCTCTCCCTTCACAACCGATCGTACTTTTTCACGTATGACGTCTTTACACGACGTAACCGGTAGAAAATTGCCGACTCGTTCCAGCGAATTCTCCTCTCTTTAGCATCCCAAGCACAGGAGTTCAAATACCATTGTCAGCGATAAAAATCCAAAAGTCAGCGTCGAAACGGCCGGAAGCCGTCAACGGTATTTAGAGTTTTATTCAAAGAAACGGGTTAATCGCGGTGGCGAGGAACGGTAGCCGCGTGCCGGAATTATACGGATAATTTTGTTCTTTGTTGGACGCGCGTAGAGCGTAATTCGATGTTCGGTGGATGCGCGGCGGCGGCGTGGAGTCACTGAACCACGCGCTGCCCCGGCCAAAGCTGATGAAACGGCGAAGTTTTGTTGGCCGTATCGCCGGCCAGAAACCCGGAGAACCGGCTGCACAATGGCGACCCACATTTTCGGTTTCGGGACGCGTTAGTACAAAGGTCCAAAGCAATTATTCATTGTTAGGAAAGCCAGCGAGAACGCGGCGATACACGGGGTGAAACGCTCGTTAACAGTCATACCGTCGAAAGCAATTGCCCGGGAGTGTCTTCGTCTTAAATCCCTCTCTCTGCGCGCGGTGTATTTCCGCGCGCGATATTGCCCGGTCCCGTAGTTGCCCGGGTAAACTGAATTAACGATAATAATTTAACCGGCACGGTCCGGCCTGCAGCGAAAACGCCGGAGAGAGAGGGAGAGAGAGGGGGGGAGACCGGCTCCGGATTACAAAATTGCAGTAAACGCTTAAGCCGGAGTTTAGTAAACTTTTCGACGGTGAAAGAGAGAAAAAGTATGAGAGGGTGGGAGAGGGGGAGAGAGAGAGAGAAGCTTAATTAGCATCAAGCAAGCTCGAAAAGCAGCCGTACTGGAACGGCTTTAAATAGATTCACGCGAGTTCACGCGGAAAATGACGCGAGCCAGGGTGGAAACGCAGCATTCAGACTATCAAAGGTTAATCTGGAATCTGGTTTCGCGCTGTCCACAATTATAGTCGTCGACGCGATATTCTCGGCTCGTACAATCGGTTGGGTAGCAACCCTTTCGAGTGATCTTGCGCCCGAAAAAATTAATCGATCACTTTTTAACACGTGCCGAATTGTTTCCGTTCGACCCTTCGCACTATTTGATATTTTACTGAAACTTAATATACTGTATGTCATTATTAATTATCGTGTATATAACAATGAATATTGCGACCCATTCTCATGGTAGAAATTAATTCTTTGTTGTAAACTATTTCCCTAGTGTACCAAATAAACATGTAAGCATGTACCATCGGTAGTGCACGTGGCACGGAATTTTGATTTTTGATTTCTAAATGAATTTTTAGAAAATTTTTGATTTCTCCATTGCCTCGTAATTTGAAGGATGTGGTTCCGGCGGTAATGGCGCCATACACCACTCTATCTCATCTTTTACGTTGCGTCTTTAGTACGCGCCGTCCGTGTTCCCGACGTAGTTCCGTTACCGATACAAGTGCATATTAAAGACGATTATTATTGCTGTCAGTAATATTATCGTAGCGAAATATCCGCGTAAAATCCTGACTGACGTCGTACAAAATTTATCTACGTGCTTGCACGCGTCGTCGAATCAGAATTGTTGTTGCACAGGCTGCGGATTTTATGCACTTATAGCACGAGTAGTATGAAGTAGTATTTAGAGTAGTATAAAGATTAAGATCATCTTAAAACGGCAATGTATTATTTTTAATTTATTTAATTTATTTATTATAATTAATGGAAGAGTTAACTTGCTATTTGGTATCTATACATTGAAATTGTAGCTGATAATTTTTAAAGCAGTACAGTGCTTTAAATCATAGTTTGTATAATTAACAATTAATCATTGTTTAGAATCAGCGAGGGAACAATAGCTGAAGAATGCATGTTTCCATCGTCAATGCGATTTTTGACAATGAACGCTCTGTTTATCGGCGGCGGTATCCGGTATTCGTTATGCAAACGAGTTATGTTTTATAACAGCCCGCAGCTACCTCGCCGAATACAATATTGTATAAATTATACTAATAATAACAATAATAATAACATTACCGTGCGGTTCATCCGAGCGCAATCCCGTTACTACGCTCGGATAGCGAATAGCGGCGTTGATGAAGGAGACGGTATAGTTTCACACAGAATTTGACTTTTCAACCGAATTAATCCGTCATTTGCGTGAACTTTTCGTTTTCACTTCAACTTAATTAATAATTCGTTATTTCGTTCGAATTTTTTATTTTACACGGTGACTAGGCTGTACGTTAATTATGGTGGAACTTTTATTAATTATATTCGTTTCTAGTTACGTCCACATCAGTATATTAAGTATATAGTATATTAAGTATATATTGTAGTATATCAGTATAGTAATTCAAAGATTAGGATTAAATTCTCAGAGAAGCAATTTTTCATCAACATTCGAAAAACCAATTTATTAAAATATCTCAATGGTTATAACCCCGCGTATTTTTCATTTAGTATTTAGATGAACATTAGAATTCTTTCGCATTCGAGAAATAGTCGACTTCTTTCGCTCGAATATATTGCAATAAAAATAAATTCTCAAAATTGGCCAGAAATTAGTGTCACCCAGATATGAGTGAACGTGTTAAATGAAACTGTCTTTCCATACGCACAATGATCCTACTAAGTTGAAAGCAATGCCATAATAATATCCATGAATTGTGTTAATTTGAAATATTTGTAGCAGATAATTTACGTAAACGCATAAAATCCTGACGGTACGAGTATTCATTGACACGAGCCAATAAAATGTGGCCCATTAAAAGCGAGCGAAGTGGATTCGTTCTATCCAGGTAGCGACGGCTACCCGAAGGCTAATGCGAGCTTTTTACGAAAACGTAGTTGGCAGCCAGTTTCGCCGTGCACGCTCGCCTCGCCTCGCCTCGCCGAGGACGGCCCCGCTCCGAGTGGGCGGGCGGTTCGACTGCGCGAAATGACTTAATGAACGGTATCTTCTACTCCTGCTCTCTAATCATTCCGGCCACTTACTTCTTGTCGTCAGCCATTTACTTTCGCAACTAGCGTTTCTTGCTCTCCCCCCCTCCGCCTCGGCCGCGATCCCCCGTCTTCGCCGCCGCCCTCCCTCTAACCCCTTCCGTGTATTCGCGTCGCCTTCGTCGACGAGAGAGATTCGACAATTACGGAAAGGTCTCGCGCCACCTACGCGACGGATCATAGTCGGGGCCGCGTTGGAAGGATCGCGTGCACCGATTCCCATCCATTTTTCTTTCGCCCTCGCTTTTAGATTCGGGACGTCGATAGGTTCGAAAACAAGCTCTTCGAGATCACGCGGTCGATTGTTCGCCCGGTTCGAGGGACAGTGCGCTGTTCTCATTAACGGCCGCGCCGCGTTTTCGACGGTTCCATTGGCTATCGTCGCAGGCGATCGCGATTTCACCTCGTTACCGTGAACGCCAACCTTCCCGATTGCCAGATAATTTTCCAGGGAAATAAGGGGGTGCGCGCGCGCGCCGGTATGCGACGCTGGAAAAGGCCCTTCGGAAAATCGTCTCGTTAATTCTCCGCGCCTTTGTCTCTTCGACTTTTAGATCGTCGAGGGAGGATAGGATTTCCATCGTCTCGTTAGCCGTGCCTTTTTTGATAGATCAGGCGATTTTCCGTAGCTGTTTCTCATTTTAACGTATCGGCTGTCCTGGTCGATCTATTCTTTCCTTTCACAAAACGTTTCTTGCGAACTAATTGGTTTACCGAAATTTTTATTAAAGGTAAACGGCTCTAAAGCTTAAGCTTTATTGAAAGTAAACATTTTAAAATATATCGCGAGATTAGAATAATTTAATTATCGAACGAGCAAAGAGATTGAAACGTCAAAATTTATTTTCGGTCGTTCGCAATAGCATGGCGGCCAAAATTGTTAAAACATGAAGAAGCTTTGAAGTAAACTCGAAGGGAAACCAATTTGCAATTCTAAACAGCGCGACAACAATTCCCGTCGCACGTACCCCCTCGCATTCCGCAAAAATAACGAGAACATCAACGAAAACAAGATGAACGAAACACCCTTACACGCACTCGTGATTTATGCGTTTGTTGTTGCTGGAACTTAGTTTTGCAAACAGTTTTCCCCGGGTAACAAGGAAAATTAGAGACGTTCGCTTGAAAAATCCATGCGGCGCGTTCTTGAAAACGGGAAAATCTCATTATTCTCCCGCGGTTGTTTTCACCCCCTCCCCCCTCCCCCCCACCACGCGCGTGCATCTAAAAAGTAGTTGAAAAAATTACCTAATAATTCTTTTGATGTTGGCTGCGAGAACCGCAATGTTTAAAAAAGGATAAAAATTGTCGGGCCGCCGAAGTTCCCTTGTAAACCGACCGTAAGTTCAGCCATCTTTATAAAGCATGGGCCTCGGTGGGAAACTTTAAACATCTCATAAATTAGTAATTTTTTTTCGCGTATCTTACGCCCTGGTTTTTCACGTGGAACGTTCAAGAAAACTATAGCGCGCGCGCGTGTGTGTGTACGTGTGTGGGGAGAAACTTCTTCGTTGCAATGTTGAAGACACGGTTATAGTAAAATTAGAATTATTAAATGGTTTTTCCGTTTCGCGGCGTGGTCTGTAAAATTTTATGCAAAAGGAAGTTTGCAATGCTTGAAATGCAATAGGAATTTTTTTTATTAATTTTACCGTTAAACTTTTCGCCTTTTTATATGAAAGTATTAATCGAAAACCTTTGTTTTTATTTAATTTTATTTGATTCGATACTTTTAATCATTATAATTTAAAAGCCCTCTGCACTGAGAAAATTGTCTCAAATCAACTACAAAATAAAAAGTAACGCTCCGAGTGAAATATAGGTAAAGAATATATGTATATAGCTAATACTGTATATAGCTATACCAAAAAATATATATATTAAGAAAAATGGTAATTACGAAAAATTTCATTGGCGCAAGATCCAGCCGTGCCTAAGAGGTTAGGATCCACAGTATAATTATCATTTCAGAGCACGAACTATGGCATTTCGACCGGCGGTGGAATAACGCAATAAAAACGGGCGACGTCACAGAGATGCCGCAACAATTTGAACACGCGACATCGAGTCGACAAATGCTTGTCGGCCACACTGAAAAATCGATTCGCACGGGAGGGGTGAAAAATCGTGAACGAAGACACGTCGATCGCGTGACTCGGCGAGGAGGATCGCGACCGGGACCGGACGCGCGTCCGTAAATCTGTCTCCGGTTACGAGTCGGTGATTCGCGTTCGTCGCGGCAGATACAGTTGCAAATTGAAAGTGGGGCCGGCCCCCGAGAGAGAGAGAGAGAGAGAGAGAGAGAGAGAGAGAGAGAGAGGGAGGGAGAGAGTGGTGGCCGACCGCGCCGGGGCCCGACGACGGCCAGCGCGAAAAAAATATCGCCGGACCACGGGCCTCCTCGTAACTTATAAATTAGATTCGTGTCGACGCCGTAGGGGCGGGCAGGGTGCGTTGACGCGGTGGCCCTGGCTCGTCGGTCTGCAACGCGCAAATATATTATGACGCCGTGGACTGCATTCTTTGCGAAACGCAATAACGCCTCGCGCATTCTCTTCGCCTTCCTTCCTTCTACTCGGCGGATCTATGCGTGCATACAGGGTGTCCTGTCCGACACCGATACCCTTAACCCTTTGCGCTATCGCTCCTTTTATGCTGCGACGATTAACGCTTATTCGTACTTAACCCTTTGCACTCCCAGCTATTTTAATTCAATATTTAACCCTTTGCGCTCTGAGCTATTTTAATTCGATATTTAACACTCTGCACTGCGAGCTATTTTAATTCGATATTTAACCCTTTACACTCGAAGCCATTGCAACCTAAAATAATTTTTCTGACTTCTAGTGTGTCCATTTTATATACAAAAATTTATTTCATGAATATGCAATTGAGTTTCGTGACCCATATTACAGTTACATTTTTAACAATTTTTAAATCTAAGCTTTGGCGATATTTATTAAAAATAATTTTAATACGTATTACAACAATGCTAATGGCGCCGCAGAGTCGCCACTCGAGTGCAAAGGGTTAAAATCGTCTCTCTGAATTATAGAATTCTTTTATAGAATTTCCGTTTGAAGTAACTTACTGTATTTTGTATGATGTATTTACTGAATTTATTATGATATTATTATAATATTTACTTTATTATTGTAATATTATTATTAAAATATTATTATTAAAATATTATTACTATTAATATTAACCCTAAAAATTCCTAAAATATAAAAATTATTTACTTAACGATACTGAAACTCGAGATAAAGTATTAACAAAATAGCCACCACAATCTTCTAATTTGCTACTTTTCCTAAAAATTTGCCGAGAGATCGGCGTCCAGGCAACGACCTTCACCCTGGAGGCCTAATTCTCGCCTGCGGGACACATTTTTGCGCTTCCGCGAATAACGAAATAATTAAGCAAGGTAGAATTAGGTGGGACACCCTGTATAGAGCTGTGTGCGTGCCGGTGTGCGTAGTCGAAAGAGGCAAAAGTCCTCTCGCACGGACGACACAGCCGCGCCTGCACACGCGTAACACGCGTCGCTGGACCTTCAGCAACCACGGTACAGTAGCTGCAAACACGAGAGGGGATGTAGCGAGAGGGGGAGGGGGAGAGAGAGAGAGAGAGAGAGAGAGAGGCTGTATTAATATTGCATTCGGGACCATCTGGCGACACGGCGGGTTATTAAAATGTAAACTTCATTATCATTCTCCGTTGTAATTACATTTTTTTCCCCTTCGTTGTCCGCCACCCCTTCGCGGGGCCGTCTTTTCCTTTTTTTCCTTTCCCTTCTTGTCCGATGGCTCCGCGTATCCGACTGTTGCCCAGGAGCTGGCAGTTACATTAGCGAGATCCCATTCCGATGAGGGAGGGGGTGGAAAATGGAATCGAAGGGGGAGTGAGAACACCTTTCCACGGTCTCTGCTCTCCCGTTCGATCTCATCCCTTGCTTACTTTTCCACCCTCTCCGTTTCACCGCCGCCGCTTTCTTTTTTAACGGCGACGTGACCGCTTTCTTCGCCATACCTTACCCCTCCTCCTCCTCCTCCTCCTCTTTCTCGCCAGTCGTTCCGTCGCGTCCGCCGTTCGACGTGCAAATTTACATGGCGCGTTTAATTGTGACCGCCGAGACGTCGATCGAGATAAAGCGGTTTTAATCGATGGTTTGTGGCCACCTGTTTACCCGCGGACTCGACGCCACCGCGGACGTCTTTCCCGCTTCGAACAGTGCTCTGTCGGCGTTTAATCGATGGAAGGGAAATTACTGTTCCCGTAGAACGATCCACGGCTGATTAATGCGCGAATTTCTATTTAGCGCTGCGATAACTAATTCACCGGTTTTCTCGATGAGAGGCTGTCGCCGAGAAATACGAGTTATTCGTGACGAAAGCGACGAGGTCTCGTTGTCGATGAGTCGGATTTTAAGGTGAGTTAATTAACGCAGTTTAATTGTTACGCAAATTTGTAATTTTAGTAACAAAAAATTTCATGGGAATGAAAAACCATAGTTGTCAGTATCAGTAACAAGAACTTAGATAAAAGAAATTGTATTAGAAATATTAAGAGACAAAATAGAGTTTTGTTATTTTATTTATTAAACTAGAAAATTACGCATCGTAAATAAGAGAAGATGGAAATTAACATATATATAGTATATATTTATTCACAGATTGTGTAAAAGGAATGCTTTTCAAAACCATACTACAACAAACATAACCTCATCCAATCCATGTACAGAGAACGAAGAAAATTTGTCTTCTTTGTGAAGATTTGTAATAAAAGTGTAAATACGCATAAAATCCTGCATTACAGGAATCAAAGTCTGAATACATATTTAGTGAACTCGGAGACGAGAGAGGAAGAAGGAGAGAGAGAGAGAGAGAGAGAGAGAGAGAAAAGCAGACGCGGCTGCATGGAACTACTTACAATGGAATGTATAATGGAATGCTGTAATAATACATGGGAACTAGACTGGAAATTTTGTATGCTTGAACAGGGTGAAGGAAACACATTTATTAGGGATTAGGGTAGTCGTTTAGGCTAGGATGTTACCTGTAACGAGATTGCGACATATGTAAATGTTAAATTAATGCATACGTTTCTACGACAATGGGGACGGCGCGGTTTCTCATCAGACCGAGATAAATATTTACCATTACTCATCCTTGCCCCTCAGGTGTTTAAGTAGACAATATAATAATAGATCCTGTAGCTAATTACTCTTCAATTTGATAAAGTTTATGCCATTCCGATATCCATCTACGAAACAAATTGCTTATAAAATGTAGAATTTAATATAATTGCTTATAAAATGTAGAATTTAATATAATTGCTTATAAAATGTAGAATTTAATATAATTGCTTATAAAATATATAATTTAATTGCGTACTTCGTAAGAGTTCTATAAAATTATAATTGTCTGTCAATGTTAATAATTAGTCTATTTTTCTTAAAATCGTATTTCTTCAAGATCAAGAGCAATCGAAATAAATATCAGCAAAGGATGAAATATCTTGTATTAATTTTGATCAATGTTATTACATTTGAAGTGCTGTTTGAAATTTTAATCGTACGCAATTTATATCATGAAAATTCTTTAAAAATTAGAGATTCAGTGTTAACGTGTCAATGGGGTTCTACAGTGTATACGATAATATAGTATACAAGAGCACTGTATATAATAATAACATAGTATACAAGAGCACTGTATATAATAATAATATAGTATACAAGAGCACTGTATACTATAATAATCCAATATACAAGATCGCTTTATACGACAATGAAGCATACAACAACGCTGTATACAATAATATACTACACAACAACACCCTACACGACAATATAGTATCCAACACTGTACATAGAATACTTACGTTTATCCAGGTAATGTTCCCCCTATAATACACAATAATCCAGAATACAATAGTACGGTATAACCCACTGTGCAATAATACAGTATACAATAATGTTATCAATGGAGACAATTGGGTCGAAAGCCGGCATCATAATCGTCAACCGAGAGACGCTAGAACTCGGGAACCAGTTCTCACCAAAGTCGCCTTTCGCCCGAACTCGCAGCCGGTAGCTGAAGGTGTTAATAGATTGCTTCGGTCTCTCGCGCGATACTTTCATGCGTTCGGCGGCCATAAATGAATACAATTCGCGCAGTCTATTCGACGGGAGATAGGGGAAGGGGAAGGGGAAGGGGGAGCCGAGCGTCATTCTCGCCGCCTCTGAAACGAATGCAGGGAGGACGACGACGGTAAAAGCCATCCGCGTCTGTTTTGCAAACAATACCAGCAGCGCGCACGGTGTCCCGTTCGGGGCCCGGGGATCGCAGAAATTGCGACTGGTGCGCGCCGCGGAAGAATATGGAAACCGAGTTTGCGAAACTCGGTCTGTCTTCGGCGTTAACTTCGGACACGGGAGGCCGGGTTTCGTAAACTCTCGGGGGGATGCGACGCCGCCCGAGAGAGAATCGAATTGCCGATGGAGAACGGCGACGCTATCGTCCGTGCTCCGGCTACGACGAAGACGATCGCATCTGTTTCGCCAACTTTCGCCGGCCGACGAGAATTTAATGCAACGGCGATCGGCCGATCCCGCGAGCATGTT
Organism: Augochlora pura; assembly: GCF_028453695.1. Classification (NCBI taxonomy): domain Eukaryota; kingdom Metazoa; phylum Arthropoda; class Insecta; order Hymenoptera; family Halictidae; genus Augochlora; species Augochlora pura. The sequence continues at coordinate 21,122,316 of NC_135777.1, read as the reverse complement.
TCGCGCACACTGCGCGGAATCGATCCCCGCTCAACGTAAACTGGATCTTCCGGCGAACGTTGTTGCGAATCGAACCCGCCTACGATAATTATTATCATTATCTCTAGCATCTTCATTGCGCCGGGGACGGAAAGAACGCGATTATAGGAGCACGCGAAAATAAACGTCAACGAGGCGCGGATATGAGGAATATCTGCGGTAGCACGATGTAACGGCAGAACTTGTACCATTATGTCGTTAGCTGGCTAATTTATATTGGCGATCGTGATTTGTTAACGCTTGTTTTTATAGCAGCGCGCTAATTGCGGCGTTGCGTTGTACAGAAAATGTATGCCAGTTCTGCGACTGGATGCCGTCGTTTAGGCTACGAGTTTTTAAGATATAAGAGACATTTTATATGTAGAAGTTTGTACGAGAAATTGCTTATGGTATAGTTTATGTTGCAATAGAACAAGAATTTTTCCCTTGTCTCGCTTTTCTCATTGATGATCAATGTGGAAAATGAAGATTTATTCTTTAGTCGTTTAAGAGAAAATTGGCTGGAAAATTGGTACAGTGAAAAGTTAATAAAACAAAACTTTAACTATCTATAAATATACAAACTTAAGCAAAATAAACGATGACATAACCCACAAATTTTTCTTAACGATTTTACACACTTGAAACATTCGCAACGGTACTTTGAAATATTTTTAACGCAGCGTCAACAACTCATATTTTTCTTTTCGATAAAATGAAGTTAACAATTAATTACACCAAGCAAATACGGCATCTTTAATTACTCTCGCGTCTGGAGAAAATCGCCGAGCATTAACTCCGCTCTACCACCGAAAGGACAGAGCGATTTTCAACTTCCTCGACTCTTTACGTATTCAGTACGCGGATGCATGTTTATAGACTCCGCGGCGTTATCCGAAAACTTTTTTAACGCGCGGCTTTGAAGCACTTCGTATAATGCCGCGTTAAGTCGGAAAGGAACGTATTAACCCGTCGCGCTCGAAAGACGCCGCCGCGGCTCCGCTGAAAATTGCTGTATCATTTTCTAAAGTAATTTTCACGTTAACCGCTCGGTTTAGGGTAGCGGACAGGTCATAATTACCTTTATATTTATCGAGCACTCTGTACGAAACTTTTCTATTCGAAGGTAATCAAAATAACAGAGTAAAAAATGCCGTGGCTGATAAATAGAAAGCTAATTGAAAAATAAATAAAATAGAAGGAAGGAAGGAAGAGATTGATGTGTTTCATTGGATGAGTATAGAGTTAATTTAAAAATAAAGAAAATAAAAGAATAAAAACGCCCTATCTGATCAATATAAAGTTAATTTAAAAATAAGCAAAATAGAAGAATAAAAAACGCCCTAGCTGATCAATATGAAGTTAATTTAAAAATAAATAAAATAGAAGAAAGAAAAAGATGAATACGCCTCATTGGATGAATATAGAGTTAATTAAAAATTGAACAAAATATGAGGAAATTTAATAAGTCTGATTCAATAAATATAAAGCCAATTCTTCTTCTCGATAATAATCGCATTAAATGGCTCCACTACGATATGTTAAAACAATTGTTAATACTATAATTATTATACGAAAAAATACGATATAATTCCATGCAATACAAAAATAATACAAAATCGAAATACCATGCAGAAGTATCTTAGTTCCTTGAAATATCATCTCGCGCGAGGGGCTAATATTTATGAAACGCGAAGAAAGGATTTTTCGTTAGCGTTTGCAAAATATCGCGGCCGGTCCGATGAGGGGCGAGGTGTCGTCGCGCCCGCGGCACTGATATCCGTAATATTTCGATATTCAGTGTCTGGGGGTCGGCTGTCGAACGGCGCGCTCCCTCGTTGTCCGCGGCCGGTGAATTTAGTTTCGCGACGGGACCACGGACGACAGTCGACATATCCCGGCCGGTTCTGAAATCCGGTCGACTGAAAAATTCATATCCGCGCCATTAACCATCCGGAAACTGAATACACGGTGTATTGGCTTTCCGCGCGGCGCGTGCACGCTTTAAGAGCAAAGGAAACGGGAGGAGCGGGAATTTTTATTATACATATCAGTGTCCGTTTCTGCGCGACCCGGTCAATTCTTTTCGTTTCATTGTCGCGGGATTAAAAATCGACGAGGCTTCCTTGACAGCTGGCCCGAGCGACTCGTTAAACATTTCTTTCGCTCCACTTCTTCAACTTACTTTAGTTGGTCGTGGTATTTTAATTAGCGACGATTCTGTGGCTAGAAGGAAAAATGTCGCAGACCGGTATTTCAAGAAATTGAAGTTAATGTATTATAATTGAATTGTAGGATACAGAATTTACGTATTTATTAGGAAAAATATACCGCGCTCTTCTTTGCAGTCATTGAATCGTTCAAAAGTCACTGAAATTTTTTTATATTTTATTTGATTTTTAGAAAATGGCATGGACGAAGCGCGATAGTAGAAAATTTTTCCCTTTCATTAAAAGTAGAAAATGTCTACAAAACTTTCGAAACTTACGTTGCATTTTCTCTGTAAAATAAACTTAAATATTGCAAAGTAAATGTGAGATTTTGTTAATAATAATTTGTTTAATCGTCAACTATCCCTCGAGTCGATTTTCTAGTCCCCGACCGTTTCGAAATAAATAACTATTTAAAATAAAATTTGCAAGACTCTAATAGCATTATCCTTCAAAAATTTGATCAAGCTACACACAGTACATTTTTATACTCTTCCAAAAAAAAATAATAAAAACCGCAGCCTACTCGTCGCCGTCAAGTTTTTCATTCGCCGATTAAATTACACAAATCTCCTGCGAGATTGTTATTAAATTAAAACGAGCGACGCTTAATTTCCGGAAAGTAAAAAAGGACGCCGACGGTCCGTAAATACGTTAATTAAGTAGAAATCTAATTATCAGTGGCGCAGATTCGGCGCGTTCAGATGAGCCGCCGGCGCGGATAGACAAAATGAAGAGCTCGACAAACCGTAGCCTATTTTTGCTTTCAATCTGATGAACCACTCGAGAAGAAAACGCGCGCGCGTCGTCCGCGTTTTACAAATTAATTAATCGAGAAGAAAATTGCGAAAACCGTGACGGGGACCGCGCAACGGTCGCGACTTCCGCGACGGAATAATTATCAATCCGCGGGGTCATTCTTCTCGGCCGGGGCGGGATGATCTAGACGTTCGCGCGTGTCACAGGTAAAATATTCCGGCTGGCGCGCGTCTTGGCGACAGGTAACGCCGCCACGATATTAATACATCGAGGATGACTGGCGCTTATCAACGCCTGCCTTCGCTGCGGCCCGCCGCGTTCACCGTGATGACGGTAGCTCGGCGGGCGGGCATGATCGACCAGAGTTTCGACAAAACATTTTGGATAGTCAGACTTTTGTCCAAGGCAGTATTTATATAAATATTACTGATAACTATTTTTTGGTGGACCGGTATAATAGCTGGCAATAAAAATCGAAATATCGAGCTTTGGTATCATACATTAAGTCATATAATATTGCCTATGGGATAAGTACTTGCATGTAAAAAGATAATGCCATCAGTCCTCGTCACTCTTAACAAACTCAATAATTTTTAATAACCTTTAATAATTTTTCCCTAGAACGGAAGCTTGACACTCTAAAAGAAGCTTAAAAGTCTTCTCCGAGCGGAAAAATCGCAGATCGCGAGAAGAAGTTTTCCGGGTAGAAAATTATGTGTCTGTACGTTTCGTTGCAACCATGATTTCCTCAATTAGATAGCAACATCCTGCGGAATGTTCGGTCGTGATAAGAGAATTAGCATTCCCGCGATCCCGAACGCGCATTCTCTGCAGCCGGAACAGCGCAGTCATCTTTCTCGGTTAAATTGCAGACCCCGCCGCGACAAGATTGTAGAAAACATTACACCAGGCTATCTTCCAGTGGTTCTTCAGTCATTCTACAGAGGAACGACCTGTTTTTGTGGGGTCATCCGAGAAGTAAAGCGCGCGCAGATGTTTCGGCCGCACGAAGATCGACACGATCGCTTTTGAACGAAACCAGATGCTTTAAACGTCTCATAATAAATTAAACGTCTTACAATACATTAAATGTCTTGCAATAAATTAAACGTCACATAATATACTAGTTCATGATCCATAAATTATACCTTAAAATTAAATTGTAGCCTTAACCCCTTGCACTCGAAGCTATTTTAATTATAAAACTAGAATAATTTTTCGTAACAATAATTTTATGTAACAAAGTGTACTTTTATACATATAAAATTGATTCCAGCGACTCATGCCAATAGGTTCACTATTTAACAATTCTTTAAAATCTAAACTTTGTATGAAAATTACTTAAAATATATGATAGTACAATTTTAGCGGTGCCTTAAATTCGCCACTCGAGTGCAAAGGGTTAATTTCCTTTATAAGGACGCACGGTTAGATTTATTTCTCGAAGACGACGTGCTACACTTTTACATCAGGATTTGATCCTCGCCTCCCCGGAAGATAACTTCGAACCTCATCTTTTAATTTCAACTCGAGGCGACTTTATCAAAGTTTCAGCGATTAGCGCGCGCACTACGGGAGCCGTAAATTGTGCATGAAATTTTCAAAATCGGATTACATGCGAAACCGGCGTTCCATTCGATTAAAAGTAATTCTTCCTGGCTTGGAGAAAAAAAGCTGCGAGTTTGAAGCGCGCGACGGCATCCGCGTCTCGTGGCCGCAGCCTTGCGGTAACCTTCGTCAGAAATGTATGATCCGGTGGCGAGGATTTGTCGATCAATTTTTCAATAGCGGCTGGTAGACCGGGGATTCTACTGGCGGTTATAGTAAAAATAAGTGGTGGGTGTAATTTAGATGAATGAAAAGCGAAGAGAACCTAACCTCCGAAGGGTTGTATTAAATGCAGTCTCATATCGTGGACTCTGATGAAAAGTCGCAATTTTTTTGGACACTATGAAATTTGTTTTCTGGCAAATTAATTAATATTGAACCTATTGTGTCTTTATTGTGATCGTTGCGTTGTTTCTGATAAATACGAGAAGACCTAAATTACTCAGATTAGGTGCAGCTTTTATTACAAAACTCGCATTAATACTCATCCCATAAAAGAATAGAAAATAAAAGAATAAAGTCAGTGAAATTCTAAAATAAGAAACCGATCGTTTCGACCGCCATGATGGATTCAGCGTTCAACCAAGCAGCGAGATAACTATCCACCGAGTTTCTCAGGCAGGTTGACGATCCCCGTGTGAATCGATCGGCGAAACATGTCCTCTCGATAGGTCGGATTCTCTATAAACAGCTTTCAATTGCCTATGTCCCGTTCAAACGATTCCACGGAGTAATTAGAGGCGGCGCGGATTGGCTCGGGATCTCAGGTTCGGGAAAAGCGGCACCGAAACGAGACCGTCGCCTATTACCCCGCGCAACGATCGGTTAGATCAGCCGATCGGCCCCTGGAAATCGGCGCAATAAAAGTCGCCGGCGTTGTCCGGAGGGGGGCGCGCGGAACGGTGGATCGCGGCGGATAATTGGGCACAAATTGCCGTTTACGATCGCCGATGGGCACCGATAATCGGTCGCCGCGGCTCCGTGGGGGCTCGCCGTAAAACCGTCCGTTTTACCGGTCGCCCGATAAATCGGCGAATCGTAATTGATAGCGACGTTTACAATGCTTACAGCCCGGCGACAATGGTCGCGCGGGAAGCCCGCGTCGAAACGAGAGGAACGAGAGACCGAGAGACCGAGAGACCGAGAGAGAGAGAGAGAGCGGATCGCGGGGAGAAGTTTGTATTGGCGCAAGGACGCGGAAACAGGGACAACGCGCCGCGACCGGTGTGTTTCAGGTGGGCCGAGGTGTACCTGTCCCGCGCCCGCCCGCCCGCGCGCGCGCGCTCGACAATGGCCGCCGCGGACTGCAACAATGCCCGTCGCCGCACGGCGGCACTCGCCGTGGCCACTTTGGTTAATTAATTGCCGGCCTCTTTGTTGACAAACGCACGCGCCCCGACACCGATCCCCATATTCTACGCTTTCCGCCTGAATTAATTAACAACAATTCCGTCGGGCCGCCGCAAAAACTGCGCTGGTTAATTTCGCGGACCCGCGGCGACGGGGGTTGCTTTCTCATCGCTCCATCGAACAAGACGACTCTTTTCTTGGACGACGTTGATTAAAATTTGATGGCTAATTCGACTGTGTTTTATGACGCAATGTGTATTATGCCTTTGCTCAATAGCAGTCAAGATTTAAAACACCTAAATTCGCGTCTTTAGTAATAAGATATAGAGAAATTAAAAGATTAGCAGCTAATACATTCGCGTCGAAAAATATCTGAACACTTTCTAAGATGGACTGACATTTTTAATAGGACTTGACATAACCTAACATTCTTAAAATTAAAATCAATACAATTTTCAGCGCATGTATCAAGATCCATGAAAACTCATTCTGTCTTTAATTTTTATTTCAGAGTCATGCAAAAGAGTTGAAAGAACATTACTGTCTAATTCTGTTATCCCTGCAACAAATTAGTTTTAAAAAATTCGTACACCCTCGTTCTCTATTTATCTAGTCGCTTTAACATCCTAGCAAAATTTAAGTTTCGTTCGTAGCGATTTTTAAAAATTCTCCTCGACAATCAATTTCGGCCAACGACGTCCAAGGAAATAGGCGGTTTCGTTCGACGATGGGCCGCGACATGCAAGGAGCACGGGCCGCTCCCGCTCCTCGGCAATTTCTGGCGGCGATTCCGAGCGGAACGAGAAACGTGATTACACCCGGTCGCTCTCTATGGCGACGATCCCCATTAATTCCTGATCGCCGTCGGATTATAAATACGGACCGATTCCCGGGGAAACTGGGACACGTCACCCCCCCCCCCCTTCCCCCCCCCCCCCCCCCCCCTTTTTTTTTTATTTCTACCTATCGCCTCGTTTTCGGCCGCGCGCGCGCGCGCGCTGATAGCCGAGATTGCTCTCGAGGAATCGGACGAGCGAGAGCAGCCGGAAGATGAAACTTCCTGGCCGATCGAATTTGCGATTTTACCCGGTCCCTCTTCTGTTTTTCTCTTCTTTTATATTTTTTCTCTTTTTTCACCACGGGGAAAGTGCACCGGCGGCCGCGCGATGGCTTTTGTTTTGCCGAGTTTAATGGACTTTGTTTTTCTTGGTTTTTTCCGCGGGGGAGAAAAAAATGGAATCGACGCGAGAGATTTTGGGCGTGGAAGTTAATGCGCGTGGAGCGGAGATTGCGAAGCACGCGAATCGTAGACCGATGGTGCTCGCTTTTATTCGCGTCTCTTTCTTTTTTTCTCTTTTCGGTCCGAAAACTGTAGACGCTTCGCGGCTAAAAATGTGGATGCCAGAGGCGGCGGACTTAAATCTCTGCACTCGAATCTGTTTTAATTCGAAATGTGCTTTTTAACTCGCAGCGTTTCTATTTTACGTGACTTTTTTTTTCAAATGCTTTGGTAGAAATGCGAAATTGAAAGCGTCGGCACGTTTAATGATCGCGCTTGAACCTTTGTACTCGAAACCAAAGGGATAACCCCCTGCGCTGTGATTCCTTTCGTGCTGTGTTAATTAGCAATTTTTGTTCTTAATACTTTTTTTTTAGATAGGACTAGATAATTCCTGTTTGTTGTATTGTCTTTATTTAATTTCGTTTCTTTACTTTTACAACAATAAACTTAAATTTCCTTTCGATTTGAAATCAATTAATAATCGCATTTAGTAGCGCAAAGGGTTAATTAGCAATTATTTGTTCTTAATACTTTCTCGAATGGTTCTAAACAATTCCTATTTCTTCTGTCATCTTCATTCAATTTCCTTTCTTTACTTCGACATCAGAATACTCAAATTTCGTTTCGATTTCAAATAAATGAATAATATTCTTATTCAGTAGATCATGCATGAAATCTATTATGTCAAGTCTGACTCGTCATTATAGCGCGAGGGGTTAATTAATAGTTCCCTTGAATTATACAGAAACGTGACAGTATGAAAATTATTTTGGGACGTGACGATAGAAATTTTTAATGGCACGTCAGTGTCGCCGTTCGAGTGAGCAGATGTCCCCTTACTCCGAATTAATCAATTATCGAGGGAATTATCGGTGGATTAATATTCGATCAGAAAATATGTAGTTATTTCATGAGCGTTAAGTGGGTCGCGATCGGCGATATTTATGCGAGAATGTATTTTTATAAACGGATCTGGGAACGGAAGCTGTGCCGAGCATGGCTCTCTTAATTATCGATTACGCTGAAACGGAAACGAGATAAAATACCTAAATCTATGCTATTATGTGTACACGGTGCGATTCTTGAAATTATATTGAATATTTTGCTTGAATAATTTTCTTTGTCTTATAAACGATAGGAAAAGTATTATGAAAGTGTTTAGGATGATTGTGTAAAATAATGTGTAATGGAATAAAATAATGCGTAATGCAATAAGACACCGTAATGCAATAAAACAATGCGTAATGTAATAGAACAATGAGTAATGCAATAAAATAATGCGTAATGCAATAAAACAATGAGTAACGCAATAAAATAATACGTAATGCAATAAAATAATGTAATGGAGTAACAACGATATATTAAAAAAGAAATCGATCAAACATTATTGCCGGGTCATTTTAATTAAGTAAAATAAATCACTATTACATTAAAAACGATAAAAAAATCTAAAAAGAATATATTCTGAAAAATGACTAAATAAAGCATAGAATTGTTACAAGCTCTGACTATAGTACAATTTAGAAAACAGTCCATCGTCCAAACCTTCGCATGGAAAACAGGCTAACAAACATAAGGAAAAACGAGCACAAACGTAATCGAGCCGGAAGGCACGCGAGACCATCGACACAGCGTCCGCAGATAAAAAAAAGACCGAACGAACAGCGGCTCTTAAAAAAGTAATTATTTTTCAGGAAGCCGTAGAGCTTAGATGTCCGGCCGGTGTGCGCGTTAATCTATCAAGCTTACGCGGTCGTTGTGCAATATTAACAGCGCGAGCCGGCAGGTTCGAACGAATTTCGTAATGTTTCATCAACTTTCCTTCACATCCGATAATCATCCTGTTGCCGGTGAATTGGAGTGTGCGTTCATGCTCTCTCTCTCTCTTGCGCGCTCGTGCCCTGGCGTGCGCGCGCGCGCGCTATTAACTTTCCAAGTTAATAACATCAGAATTTCAAACCACCGTGCGCGCCCGCCGCCGCCGCCGAAAATGAAACTTTAAACGAGTTTCATTCACCGGAACAGTCGTCGCGCGACAAAAGCGCGTGCTCGAGGAATCTCGACGCTTTCCGCTCGGCACCGGAGTAATCTGATTTCCGTTCGACCCAATTCACCCTGGGAAGAGAGACCCGCCTCCGTCGTCGCCGCCCGCTTTCTGTTCTTCTTCTCGCTTTCGCCGACGCTGTCCCCGGTTCGCGGAACAAGGAAAGAGGAGAAAATCCTCGGGAAGCAGAGACCGGGTCAAGGCTGGATATACCCCCGGCAGACGCCACCGCACCGGCCAGCGAAAAATATCCGCGTCGCTCTCTTTGATTATCCCTTTCAATCGTTGGATACGTTCCGGTGTCAGGTTTGAGGTTTGTCGAACGCGAAATTGCAGTTCTCCGAATGAACACGCCGGGTGAACGGTGAGACGGAGTCGAGGGTGGGGAGGGGAGTCGAGGGGTGGCGAGAGAGTCGAGGGGGGACCCACGGGAACAACAGTGATCGCATTCATCGTATCGAGCGCTCGGTCAGCACTTCCACTGCACGTCGCCGGGAACGGTGATTGGTAGAAAGTGATTCTGACACTCGGTGCCCCGTTGCGCTGTTGAAAATCGTCAACCGTTCATTGAGACCGAGAAAGACACTCGAAGAGAGACGAGAGAGAGAGTGAGGTACAGAGAGAGAGAGAGAGAGAGGAAGAGAGGGATGTTTAATGCGCCGACTCATTCCGCAGCGTGCCTGTTCATGCCGCGCGTCGAGAGCACAGAATTAGCGGTTCACTCGATTTAGAAGTCATTCCGTTACATTGTGATACCTCGATCATCGCCCCGTCCGCATCTCACCGCCGTTGAACCGTGTCCTGTTTCCACTGTGCTCACTGTCCGTCGGATGACTCGGTAAATATTTTGCTTCCATGGATCCTGATCGCGTGACGATGATTGTAGTTTACTATGGTGACGTAGATGCGGGCTTCGGGCTCGCGGTTCTTCGATACAATTTTAAAATGTGTCGACGGGAATCTTTTTTTATTTAATGTAGATTAAATTGAAGGCAAAAGTGTCTATTTTTCAACGATGTACTATAAATTAAAAATAAATTCTAAATATAAATTATAAATAAATTAAAAATAAAATTCTCTTCCCTATGAGTAGCCCCAAGATAGAGGGGTTTTTCGATAAAATTTTAGGTTGTGTCAACGTGAATCTTTTTCAATGTAAAACAGTTTATATTAAAGCTAAAAGTGTCTACTTTTTAACGATGTATAATAAATTAAAAAAGAATCGAAGGGAACATTTTTACAAGTCGCGCAACCGTACCCTTTCCCCCACTATGAGTAGCCCCAAAATAGAGGGATTTTTATGAAATTTTAAAATACGTCCGCGTGAATCTTTTTCAATGTAAATTAGCTTAAATTAAAGCTAATAGTGTCCACTTTTCAACGATGTACAATAAATTAAAAAATAATCGTAGGGAACATTTACACAAATCGCAGAACCCAACCCTTCCCCCACCATGAATGACCCCAAATAAAAGGTATATTTCGATAAAATTTTAAGATATGCCCACGTGAGTCTTTTTCAATGTAAATTAGCTTAAATTAAAGCTAAAAGTGTCTATTTTTTTAACGCGGTACAATAAATTAAAAAAGAATTGAAGGGAATATTTTTACAAGTCGCGGAACCCTACCCTTTCCCCCACCATGAGTGGCCTCAAACCAGAGAGAATTTTTGGAAAAAATTTTAAGTTGCATCCACGTGCGTCTTTTTTTAAAATATGTTAATACATTACATTGAATAAGTTTTCAATCAAATTCACTCATTTCTCTCATAAATATTCCACTCAAATTTTCTAATAAACATTCCACCGAATTCTTCTCACAAATATTCCACCGCATTTTTCTCCCAAGTCTTCGCCCATTATTACCCTCGCCGCATCATAAAGAGAGTCCAACACCGTTCACTCGTAATCACCGGGTCGTTCGACGAAAAAAAAAAAAGAAAAAAAATCAACAAACGCGGTTCGAACTTGTCGATCGACGGACAGGTAAGAGCCATTTTTTTCCCGTGTAGGCGAATTAAAGGGAATTTTTTCCGGCAACCGAATATTGCATGTGGGTTGGTTGGACGGCAAAGGGCGGGCAAAACCGAGCCCGGCTGCAATTTGCATGCACGCCGGTATGTATTTTAAACGACAATTTCAATTAAAACGGCACGCCGCCGCGTTACATCGCCGTGGGTACGGACAAATTTTTGACCTCCGACCATTTTTCCAATTTCGATGGGATGAAAATCACAGCGACGGGACCCGGGAACCCAACCCGTCGCTCCCGGGCCGGCCGGGGAATTTTGAATCATTTAGAAGGAAAGTTCGCGTTCGATCCCAGGAGCTGAAAAGTCTCGCGCGACGCGACGAACACAAAGCGGAATCGAGGCGGAACGTGTTTCGGGCGCGCGCGCTCGCTCGGGAGGGCCGCGCACCTTTCATCGCGAATATCACAATTCATGGTTCGGTCCGGGCGGTGGAGGAGGACGCCGGTTTTCAGCCTCGGCGCGCACCGGCTTGTGTGTCCGCCTTGGGTTACGGGGCTGCCAATAATTTATAATGAAACGCCGTATCTTTTGTTGCACGGCGAAATTGATTATTGCCTGTTGTTTCCTCGCCAGCGAATCAAATTTCACGCTTGTAAATCATGTGGGTTTAATATCGCCCGCGCGCGCGCGCGGCTACGTTCCACCGACACGTAGCAAATAACCCTTCCTTTTTTGCTCCTATCCCGGCCGAACTGCTGCAACCCCCTCCCGTCCCCGGTCGTCTCTACGCGCGTCGCTGCCGCGGATCCGACTGCTGATGGAAGAGCAACCTCCCGACCGCGGCGCCGTGAATGTTATCGACGTTACCATTGTTGCGCCCGGGCGGTACTACATTGAATTTCGGCAATCGACGGAAATGTTGCTTTTCGATCCCCCAATGTGCTAGAGATAATCGCCTCGAATTTCCCCCGTTGTCGATGATGCCTCGGCTCCGGCTTGATGAGCATAATCGAATACAAATTGTTGTTAAATCGTAAGTGTTGCTCCGGCTCTCGTTCATTGTACCTGTAATCTTGTAATTAGTAATCGTATTTTACTCTTAATAAATATATATATATATATATATTAGCGTTTAAGATATATTTACAGTGCAATATAATTCGTACCGCGAATTATTCATTATAATAAATTTTTGTGTAATTAGATAAATCGTTGTTTACGCGACGAATTTAACGCTAAACCTAGCGAAAGCTAAATTTTAATGCTCAATTTTCGTTTCTATTTTAATTTGATTTATTTTATTAATAGCAAGAGATATTTAATATTTTAAAAGTTATATAATAATATCGAAGCTTGCGGTAGTACAATTTAATATATTTATCTCAATAATAGATAATAAATTATTAGCTACTACCGGTCGATAAAGTGTTAAAAATGAGAAGACTGAATTACAATAGATTTTTCATCGTTTTTGCTTTAATGTATGTTAATAATACTATAATTACGTATTTTACGCTGTCATTTCTTCTGAAAAGGTCTTTACAATTTCAATAGTAATTTCGGTATTGAATGAAAGTTACACTGTTTTCCGTATTTCTGAAATCAGTCGAGCGGCGTTAACGAATGTCGAGCTACAAAAATTCTCGCTATTTTTGAAAATGGAAGCGAAAGATAATAATTTTTCTTTCACGTTTACACGCATTTACGTTGTTCCGGCGTTTACAATTTGTCTCCGCGCGGCTGTTTTAACACCGATTTACACGAGAGCGTTTTAATAAAATCCGTCCATTAATATATCGCGTTTCCCGCGCGGGTTCATCCAATTGTTTGATTTTTCGCGCTGTCGAAGTTTTGTCGTATTAATCGCGCCAACACGGGCCCCGCGCCGGCCAATAAGAAAAGTCGACGCGTCCCGTGGTTCCTCTGTTTGATGTTTTCCCGGCAACCGGTGGTAACATATATAAAAAAAAAAAAAGATCAATAACACCGCGTTTCGAAAATGTTCGAGCGTTTAAAATGTACAAATAATCGCGGGGAAACGGGCTGAAAGAAAAATATCAAAAATTTCATTAGATCGGCGCCGAATCGGTGGATTTATTCGAACGAGACTTGCCGGTGCTGTGATACCGTACATCTCGAGTGACTGCGAAAATATAATACTCGCAAATGCATCGCACGTATTGCTTGATTGTCTGCGTGCTTGCATTGACTGCTATTAACAATGTTTTCAATATTTCGTTGCGTTAAAAATCAATTGCAGAGTGAATATTAATTTCTGAACTCTTGCACTTCAGTCAATTTTATTCTGTATTTAACCTCAAAAGTGAAATATTAATAATTAAAATACTATTGTTATTTTCAAAATTTAGAGAAAGCGAAAATTCAATGGAAAAACGATTTTCTTTTTCGATACTGAAAACTTGATATTTTAGTCTTCATTTGTACATGTACAGACAAATTTGGTCGTTTTAAAATTCAGAATTCAATCTGATTTCGATTTAGAAGAAATTAATATTATTATATTAATAGTAGAAATTAATAGTAATATCTGATATCTATTAATAGTAATAATAGTAATAGTAATAATAGTAATAGTATAATAGTAATATTAATTTCTTCTAAATTGAAATCAAATTGAATTAATAGTACAAATTAATATTATCATATTAATAGTACAAATTAATATTATCATATTAATAGTCGAAATTAATATTATCACAATAATAGTAAATAATAATATTTCGTCACACAATATATAATTTACAGATCAAGATACCAACCTCCTAAAAAGTAGACTCTAGACTATCGACAGCTAAATCTGTACGGCGCGACGTCTTTCGCGGTGCCCTTTCCAAACCTGAATATTGAAAATAAATATTTGGTCAGGATAAACATATGAGTATTATCCAGCACAAATATTGAGAGCGATAAGTACCTGTGTCTCCGTTCGAACAAATTCAAACGGAACCCAGACAGCCATCAGCGAATCCACCCTGGCCATCGCCTTGCTCCCTTATTCGCATACGCTTTCACCGAGCGGAAGTGATCTTATCTCTCTCTTTTACTCTCTCTCTCTCTCTTTCTTTCTCTCTCTATCACCGTTCGGCCGTTATCCAGTTCCGTGACCAAACGACGTAAGACACTCGCCGTTCTCCCCTATCGAGGCTGTGCAGCTCCCGTGACCTTGGTGGCTAATGGTCCCCGGCGAAAAGTATAACGCCCCCCGGTGGTACAGCCGACCATATGATAAATAGTTTTTATATTTATTCGCAATTTCCCGTCCGCGGCGAGCGTTCGTCTCTTGCGGTTACTACTAAAACCTCCGGGGCGACCGGTTCTCTCGGTTTTTACCGGGGGATAATAGAGCCGAGAACGAGCCGAGAGAAAAGCAGACAGAGAGCGAGAAAGCTAGCGAGCGAGAGAGAGAGAGAGAGAGAGCGAGAGAGGAAAGCAAAGAGTATAAGAGAGAGAGAGAAAAGCAAAGAGTGTGAGGGCGAGAGAAAAGCAAAGAGTATAAGAGAGAGAGAGAGAGAGAGAGAGAGAGATAGAGAGAGTGAGAGAGAGAGAGGGGGGGAGAGGGAGAGAGAGGTAAGCAAAGAGTGTGAGAGAGCGAGAGAGGAAAGCAAAGAGTATAAGGGAGAGAGAGAAAAGCAAAGAGTGTGAGAGAGAGAGGAAAGCAAAGAGTGTGAGAGAGAGAGAGGAAAGCAAAGAGTGTATGAGAGACGAAAGCAAAGAGCGTGAGAGTGACAGACGAAGAACGAGCGAGAGGATAGAGAAGCGGGGACAGCGGAACTGGGTTACGTGTGTGTTCGAACCCGCGATCATTCGAACGCCTAGGGATCGTTAGGAGAGCGCTTCTGGTTTTTTGTCGCTCTTGACGCAGGATTTCCTGAGCTGACGTCGCGTCGACTCGCGGAAGCAGCCAGCTTTTAACAAGTTAACTGTCTAAGGGCTGATCTCCGGGGGGATGATCTACTGCGCGCCGAATGGCAGAGTACACACGACCGTCGGAGTCGCAGCTATATATTCGGTCCTCTCTGTTTTTGCCGGATAAAGCGCGCTCCCCGCCGTGAGGAAAGATTTCTATATCCCGGTTGACAGAGTTATTCGCGATTTTATATACCGCGCGATCCATTTCTGTTAGCCCCGAGTGCCGCGCTCGAGAATCCAGGACGAAGGTTTCTAATACGACGGATCCACCTTACGGAGAATTTTGTTTCCGACTGTCGCGCGAAACTCGTTTGTCGCATTGTCGATTTTTATTTTACATTTTCATTTGTTCCTTTATAACATCGATATCTCTAAAATTTTTTAATTCAATCGGTTAGCTTTAGTTAGTTACTTTACATTTCTCGATAATTCCAATAAATCGAAAATACCGAAGTCTTTCGAATTTGCCGCAACATTTTCATTGATCCGTATTTATTTCGCATTGTCTATTATATCTTGAACAGACACGCGTGCACATTACAACACACGCATAGATATTACCAACAGGCACAAACACAGTCGCAGAGAAATAATACAAATTGCAATACACAAAGCAGGGAATGCGACAACTTTCATCGAAATTAATTTCAAATTAACTGAGAACATTGTATTTACCGACGTTTCACTGTACCACGTGCATAAATTCCGACGGAAGCGATGCTCTATACCCACCAAATAAAAGCACAGGAAACGTTCACTTTTATGTCTTCAATTACGGTAAAATTCTGAAACCATAAAATAATAAATAAAATATATATATATATCGTAATAATTTAAATGTTCGTCACGAGTTCGTTGTTACAGTGTGCAAAGGCATTAAAGAAATGCAGTTGCAAAATATCGCGCAACGCGACGAGGAAACGTCGGACAATTAGCCGATCTCCTTGATTTGTCGACTCGGATAAATGGAGTATCGAAACGTCACCGGCAACTGATCGGGTTCCTGGGGTGAGGCGGCGTAAAGGGGGGAGCGGACTCGCGAGGGTAAAATCGCTCGCCATGATTTATACCGGTGGCCTTTATTATGCCCAGGTATTCCGTGTGACATTAGTTAACAAGCGGCTCGCGGGTAATCTTGCGCAAGCCGCAATTAGAGTCCCGATAACGGGGCCCGATAAGCCGCGGCGATAGATCGATCGTGATTTCTGCACTCGCATGTCTCTCTGCCCGCCGGAGCTTACCCGTATTTACAGCGGTGCGGCTCGTTCGTTTGCCGCGCGAGAGAACAATGGGCGCCGGTCGCGACCGTCGAGAAATAAGAGGAGAGGGGGGGACGACGACGTTACCCGAGAGCGACACTTTGCGGTTCGCTGGAAATTAACGAAACCGGCGGCTGCACGAGGAACGATACGCGCACGCGCGTATGCAACGTTCGCTGGCCGGGCTGATTGCGATCTTGGAAAAATGTTTCTGCCTAACCGGCTGAACAAATTGCGTTCGGTTGTTCGGTGAAAGAGCGAAACGGTTGTACACGCTCTAATCTTTGGCTACTAATGGCCTAAATGGTACGGCCGAGAACCGGCTATCGAGCCGCTCGGTTAAGAAACAATTATCCGACGGTGCTTCGACTGATTTATTAACCGAATTCTTGTCGCTACTTACTGCGAGAGGAAAGTCGAAATATTGGTGGTCTCGGTGAGAGCTGTCCTAAAGTGGAAAGAAAGTTACCGGAGAGTTAACGCTGCACTCGACGACATTTTAGCTGTAAATCTGAAGTAAAATTTCTGGCTCGTAGTATTTTCATTCTATTTAACAAAGTGCATTTTTATGCTTAAGAAATTGATTCTTGTCATTCATACCAATAGTTTTACTATTTAATAATTTTTTCAATCTGAACTCTAACACTTTGCACTCGAATGGTGACTCTCAGGCACAACTAATATTGTTCTTTCACCCTTCAAAATCATTTTTATAGCAACAATGTTTAATTTTAAAAGAATTGTTAAATATGCCACATTTTATCATTTTAAATAGACAACACATTCGTAAAATGAAGTTCATTTAAATCCCCAACATCATCTTCTCACTGCATAATTTACAACAAACAACAAACTAGATTAACAGATTACTTAATTATCACATTATTCGACTGACAAATACTCGATTAAGATATTCAATGTAAAAAAGCTCGTACGTTATCTTAGAGAAATATTTGTTAAGTGTCTGCGCGCAGGATTCCCTTACAATCCACCCAGCCAGAAAACCGTGGACCGGCGAACAAGGCGCGCGTTATCAGCGGCTAGTTTGATTAGCCGGCGACGCGCGCTGATCGTACGAGCGCCGCCGATTATCGTTCGGCTATCGTTTCAACTTCGCCGTGGTGGCCCGACTCGCGCACCGGCTCGACGAGGAGCAGGAACGTCGAAAGTGCAACGTGTGCGCGCGCGCGCGACCAGATAAAGGCGAGGCGACAACAAAAAGGGAGGGGGGAGGTCCCAGATACAGTTTCGGAGTTCGGTCGGGCAGAGAACACCTTTATAAGAGGCGTTTTACACCGGGGCAGTAAAGATAAGCCGGAAACCGGCGTCCGATGATCTATGCCTGAGAAATGCGCGGAGGAATTAAGATTTACTGCGTCGTATAACCATTGCCGCGGAGTCTGGGAGGAGGATCGGGTCGTCCCGAGTGCGTGGCCCGTGTGTGGCTGGACGAAGGGGTCAGGACAATTTTAAAGGAGATCCGTTTCGACTTCGGCAAAAGCACAATGAAAGCTGCGTCGCGCAGCGCGCGCGCGCGCGAGCCGGCCGTAAATAAATATCGGTGGAGGCGAAAAGAGTTACACAGTCGGCTGGAAACGTTTTATTTACTCTGCGGCCGGCGGAGTTGCAAACGCGACGCGATTTACGAGCCCCGGTCACGATAATTCTTCGACCGCCGCGCTTTGACGAGCCACGGCGACTTTTGCCATTGTCGGGACCCTGGTGGCAACCCTTTCGCCTTCACGTCTCCGTTCATTTTCGTATTTTCACCGGCTAATTAGGAGCTTCGTCGATTGCCGCGACGTTCACTTGTGATTGATGCTATTTTTACATTAGAATTTATATATTAACTCTTTTGAGACGGGGAATGTAGTTCTACGTTATTTTAAACCTTTGCACTCGACTCTACAGCGCCGTTAAAATTGTTGTAACACAACATTGTGTTTATAGATATCGCCGAAGCATAGATTGAAAAAATTATTAAAATTGTAACTATTAAAATTTATATGAATTATTTTTATTTTTGCTGTGCTAAATTATTTTTATATTTCGTGCAAAGATGGATAATGTTCAGCCACATTGTTCCGTTTCAATCTGCGGAGATTGAGGTTACGATCCCCCGGAAAGATTGGTAAACCGTGAACTAACTGGCAATATAAAATAAAAATTACAGCGTTGAATAATTAGTCGGTTTTAATCATATTTGCTCGGATCGCGAGTAAACCTAGGAGGGACACTTATGTGGAACGCGGTATGCAAATTCGTGTGGGAGCACGGCGAGTCGAGCAGGCATGTGAAACGTTCCCGATCGTGTAAAGAGTTGTGAAAAACTAGAACGATCGCAGCGCGGCGATAATAGACAAGGCTGGAAATCACGGCGCTTGGAATTTCTATTAAACAAATTATAATCGATTTACCGGTCTATTGACTTCCACATCGATCGAGAGCGAAGACAATTGTTATTTCTGTTTTATCTCTAGCAAGAATAAATTACGAACGAAACGTAAAATCGATTGGAAGCTTTGCGGAACCGAGATAATTGTGGCAGAAACTAATGAAGCCTAAAAGCAGGTGAAAAGCGGTCATAATTTCGCGCGAGACGATCTCGATCGTGAATAATTCTATTTGAGGAATTAGCGTTGAGGAATTAGCGAGATCATGGCGGGCAATTAAGGAGCTCGCAACTTTTGTTAATGAGATTCTCGAGAAGACTGAATTTAACAAAAGAGAGTCGGTCACGGTAAAATAACGAGACGTCGTCGAATCCGATGTCCCATCGATAACTAAATGACCAGATCAGAAATACGTCTATAAAGAAGCCATAGTACAGCTATTGTTCCCTGTTCTCAAATAGAAACACATTGTCGAAAGCATCGAGGAACGTCGACAAGCTCCGGCGAAGCCGTACTCTCATTACCGCGAAAAATTGAGAAGCTAATATTACCTATTAATGAGATGTCACGCGAACATTACGGAAACCGTCTCGCACAGTGAAAAAAGCATGGAATACCAATATTGATCTCATCAGAAAATTATGAAGCGTCCAATTTTCATTAATGATACGTACGCCGATCGAGATTCCCGCATGAATACATCGCGAAGACAGAGCTTTTTTAAACAACTCCCCCGGGTTATACAACGCGGGAACCCTTTTCCGACTCGCGAAGAAGATCCGTACGGCGGGGAGGACAGCGCCTGGAAAATCAGAGCGGAACTAATAATCTCCGCGCTGAAATATCGCGCGATCGTTAACCAATCAATTCCGAAATTAATCAAACGCGAAGACAAATACGATTTTCGTTTCTCATTTCCATCGGGCGACTCTGCTCCAGATCGCTCGGCGGAAGATATGAAAAACCGGGAACGCGATCGCCGGCGGAAAATCGTGGAATTCATCATTTTCCGTCGACGAGACATTGTTCGCTAACTACCCTATCGATTCGCGAACGATTAAACCACAAAAGACATGCTCGATACCGCTTTTCCCTTGCGCCCCGGCCGGATGTACGTGTATTACGAGAAGCTCTCCAGATTACGGGCGTAATTCGAAGAACCGCGTTGATGGCATCGCGGAAATTATGATACTCGTCGATCCTAACCTATACTGTTCGGCGGAAAATAGTCTGATCGATGGTGAGAGATTGTAACTCGTAATTCGCGATAATTTATAATAATTAAGAAGTTATAATTTGTGACAATTAGTCATATTTGATTTTCTTCGATGCATTTTGCAGAACTCTGCTGTCGAATGCGATTATTATTCGATTTATTAGCGATTATTATTCGCTGTACAAAAACGATATTTTCGCTTATTTATATTATATTTTTATTTTATACATAAAATAGAAATACTATGGGCCAGGGAAATTATTTTACATTTACAGTTAAAATGGCTCCGAGTGCAAAGGGTTAATAAAACGATCAACGTGTACATTTCCTACGACGAAACATCTCTCATCCATCCCAGAAAAATGAAACGTATTCGTCTCTATCGGCCAGTCGGTTCACGATCGACAAAAGGGGACACGCTTCCGGTTTCCGTGGCGTCGCGTACGAAACCCGGTGTCCTCCGGTTCGGCGGGAAAGGTTCGAAAAGCGATCGACTCGATAACGATCGCGGGCCGGCGGAAAATCGTGGTACGGTGTACGCGGAGTGCCGGTAAGCGTGCCAAGGTGATTCTCATTCCGTCCGCGTATCGTTCGGCTCGCGTATGCGTCAGAGAGACGGAATGGAAATCCACGCTCCGGTATCACAGGAAACCGAGTAAGAGGCCACGGGGATCGTGTCACACCGCTCGATCGTTAAATGGAAGGGGGGTGGGGGGTGGGGCGGCGAAGCGGGGAGGGGGTAAAGCGTTTACAGCGCCGTGTTTCACCGGCCAGCAATGCGAAACAGTTACACAATTATCGAAAAACCATTACGTCGACATTGGCCGGTAACGGTGTGCACACACGCGACCATAACGGCGTGTGTACGTTCCGGGGGAACACGGTCGCGCACTTGCGCGAGTGCGCGAGCGCGCCAGTGCAGAAGGGCAAGATCCACCCCGCTCGGTCGTTCTCCGGTAAGCAGACGAACCCGTGATTTATAACGCCGACTCCTCGTAAATATACGCGCGACAATATATCTTTCGGACTTGTCCGTGAGAGGGCGAGCGCGCTTTTCGAACGAGAGAGTTCCTTTTCCTTCGCTCCCTCTTCAACCCTCTGTCTTGCATGCGAGGCCTGTCCATCCCCCCCACCCTGTTTCGTTCGCGATTCTTTCTCTTGCCCGATCTGCGAGGATGACTCGCACGGCGGAACGACCGGAACGCGGACCGGCCCGATCGATTTTACGATCGTCGTAAAATAAATCAATAGACCAGACTAGAGCCTATCGGCGGGTCCTCGTCGAGAAAGGACGATCGCGCTTTGTTTCGCTCGAGTTCCAGTATGCTTAACCCCTTTCGCTATAATAACGAGTCGGACTGGTGATAAATATTTTATGTATTGGATCTAATATATATGAATATTAGTAGTTTATTTTAACCTTTTGCATTCGAAGCCATTTTGAGTCTAGGTTATGTATTCCCATTTTGTATAACTTAGTACGATTTATAGATATGAGTCTTGTGACTCGTGAAAATATTATGATTTTAACAGTCTTTTGCATAGAAGGGTCTTTAGTAGTATCAGAATTATTTTGGAGATAATATAACAATTTTTATTGGCGCCTCAGAGGCGCCACTCGAGTGCAAAAGGTTAAAACGAAATAAAATTGAATTCTTCTTCGTCTGACTCGTTTCAAGTGTTTAACAAAATCACGGTAATTCGGTTGACACTAGTTTTACAGGATTCGTCGAAACGATTGGTCCCAAGTCGCCTTAATTTACCGGTATCGGAAATTGTAAGAGATATTTATGGGATATTTATTCAATAGATTCGTCGCCTGGGACAAATAATGCAACAGCAGTCGCTGGAGATCCTGATAAATACGACGCCTGTTAATTTTATATTGTAATATATTAGCTGGTTGAAATCGTAGCAGAATAAACTACATTTTATAGGTAAGAATTTCCAATTAACGCTGATACTGATTCGATTAAATAGATTATTAAAACGTTTCCCGGGGCTCGTGATTGACGGAAACTTTATCGAATAGGAAATTACGGTGACTGATCGCGATGTGATTCCGAGAAACATAATTTACGTAATGCGATAAGTTCGTCTTTTAATTGTTAATGGATTAACTTCTGGCGGGCGAGAGCAAGGATATCGGAATATCCGATGGCGTCTGGATGAGGAAATAATTAAATGTCGCGGGATTCTGGAATATCGCGTTTCATTGGCTACGTTCTTTCTTCTTGGGCATATAGTAAGCGAAAAGAGGGGTCTAAAATAGCAGATCCGAGGAAATTTTGATGCTCGAGATGAATTATGTAAACAATGCTTCGGGATATGACGAAACCTTCCCTGTTCAAGTAATAATTCTTTTATAATTTTTAATTCTGTTATATATATAATATTTAAATTTAATCTCTCGCGATTAACCTCCTAGGCACGACGCACTGCTATAGTGGCTTTCGTGAATGTTTCGTGCTTTCCTCAATTGTTTTATTAATTATTAAAGTAAACAATTAAAGTGAAAGTGTGTGTATGCAACACATTAAGAAAAGAATGTCTGTAATTAACACTATGGATAGATACATAGAAAAAATATATATTAAGAGAAAATGGTAATTTAGTTATCAAAAATAAAAAAATAAATTAAATGAAAAATTTAAAGTGTTAATAGGAAACCTTTCGATCGTTTAAAAAGTTTGTCCACTCCATCACGGAGATTTCGCCACCGCAAACATCGGCGGTCCTTTTTTAATCCTCGGACAGCGTACGCACGGCGGAGAACAAAAGCCACTGTTGACGCGGCAGAAGTCGTCCATGTTTTATCTCGTCCGGCGCCGCTATCTCTCCAGCTTCTTCTCGTTCCAGGGAAAAGATACGATTTTTTTTCCCCGAGTCCCGGGGTCCGGTTCAAGGTTTGTCCCGCCGCGGCATGCCGTGAGAAGCAACGGCCTGACCCGCTGACGCCGTCTTCCCCTGAATTCCGCGGGTTCGAAACGATCGTTTCGCCGTTTCTCCTCGATCGGCCGGGGCCGATCCGTTCCCCGCTGAATTTGCATCGGCCGGCACGCGAAAGTCGCGGATCACCGGAGAACCATTCGTGACAGAATGTCAAGCGGAGGCACGTAAACTTTA
Source organism: Augochlora pura (assembly GCF_028453695.1). Classification (NCBI taxonomy): domain Eukaryota; kingdom Metazoa; phylum Arthropoda; class Insecta; order Hymenoptera; family Halictidae; genus Augochlora; species Augochlora pura. The sequence goes on along the minus strand of NC_135777.1, from coordinate 21,099,149 downwards.
ATCGTTCCCGCAAACAACGGGGCCGAATGCCGCGCTAAGTGCGCGCAATTAAGTTTCCCGATGGCTTATAAGTTCGTTTAAACTTATCAACGTCCCGTCACATTATTAAATTGGATTCAGCTTGTTACGCGGGTCCCGTTAACCGACTCTGCTCGCCCGCCGATTAATCCACCGCTTTTTAAACAATTTCCAGTCGTCCCGGTTATTACGCTTTCCGTAGACTAATCCGAGAAGCTGAAGTTAAATGGGAACTCGAGAGGTTCGTCGAGGTAAGAAGAAACCGGAAACGTTATTACGCGTAACTGTGATTTTATTTTGCCTGTCTTGTAATAATTTATTTTATAATTAAGCACTGGATTAATGATCGAGAACGACGCTGATTAACAATATTTTTAGACCACGGTGTCGATACTGTAATCCACTTACGAACTCTGGATTTTTATTAACGAAAACGACAATGTTTCTATAATTCTCGAGGCGTCGAATGCTTTCTACGTTGCAAATTGGCGAGTTAACTTTGTTCGATTGTTGCAGCGATGTTCTAAACAAACGGTGATACAGCAACTTGTAATGAAATAAACGATCTCCGCCGGCTGCGGGGATAACGATCATCACGCAGCGTGGTATACATTGTTAAATTATTGTTAAATTAAATTACGGTGCTTCCGGGGAAATGTGGAGTTTCTGAGGTTGCTCGAAGTAACTGTTTCCCCGGCGAAAATGCAATCCGTTGCTTTGCGCGCGAGTTATTAACGAAAAACGAGAGGCGGCCGAGCCAATGAGCGAAACTCTGCTTCGTGATAAAATCGACGACACATTCTATACATTGTAAAATAATATAATATTAATTTAATATGTTTTCTTAATTTTTCTTACTGTCAGAGTATCGATAGTTAAGAGTTGATTGCATTTCCGCTAAGGAAAAAGTTACTTCAGGAATCTCTAATTTCCCGGAGGTAACATAATTTTGGGACACCCCGTATAATGTTCGCGGGTGGTTATTTATTGAATAGATCGTCTTGAAAGTTTCAACATTTCTATATTTTCCTAACATTAGCACTAGACAATATTTATTTTATCTACTCTATTTGTTTTATTTTTATCTCATTTATTTTGTTAGTCGCATAAGGCATTTAATATTTGAAAAAATATGTAATAATATTGCAGTTTACAGTGGTGCAATCTAACACGTTCACGTCAATAATAGGTAATAAATTATTGGTTATCATTACTAGGGGGAAAAACTGATTGTGGGGGAAAAAAACGTATTTTTCTAAATTGAGAATTTAGAAAAATGCGATAACGGAGAATTTGCAAGAAAATGGAAAATCTGAGGAAACAAGATGCGTGGTACGAAATAGACCGAAACAGAGAATTCGGTGATTATCCGAGGTTCCGGGGCGACGCAAAAATGCGGGCATCGGCAATTCCCCAGGGCTAATTAAATCAAGAGAGGCGACCGGATCGTTAACATCGGCCGGATCCAATCTTTCGCGCGGTTTAGGGGGTGCGGCGGCTGCTTGGGAGAATTCCCCGACTAATTCGACGGGAATACACCGAATCGAATCAACGAAACGTCTGAGTCAGGGGATGCCGCTGTAGCTGGCAGCCGGAGCGATATTGCTGGCCGGCTTGTTCCTTTAGCTACCGCGAAACTTCCGACACGCCGCGCAACCAAGATTCCACGTTTCCGCGCACGGATTTACATTTTCGTCGATCCAGCGGTTCCTGTCGTCGCGCCGCGAAGAAGAACACTGACGCGATTATCGGTTGCCGGCTTCGCGACCTGATCGATGCCGAATCAAACGTCTCTCCGGGCTCGTTCCGTCCGCTGTCCTCTCTCCTCCCTCTTATCAGAGACACACACACCGCTGCTACGACACTGGCGAGCTTGTACGAGGGGAGAAAGTTGCTCAGGTGTCCCTCGGGAAACTTGTTATTAAGAACAGATTTCGGGAGGGGCAGGGCGACAGGTTGCTGCGGGGCCAATCTGCTCGACGGGATTCTTAATATCGTCAGTCTGCGGCGACATTGTGCACGCTCGCTGTGTACGGTATAACCCCGGTCGTTGTTTCGGTGGGGCAGCGACGTGGGACGATTGCTTGAGAATGAACGGAACGAGTTTTTTCGAGGAAATGGTATTAGCGAGTTTGTTGGTTTTTTGGATATCGTTAGCGGAGGAATCAAAGATTCTATTAGGTTGGTGCGTATGAAATATCGGATTTTTTAGCCCTTGCATTATGTTAATTATTACAGTAATTCTAAATATACGATAAATATAAATTTTCATGCAAATGTAAAATCATAGTCGTTTTGCCAAGGTTTGTTAAATTTTACTTTTGCAGTTACAATGATCAATTACACAATTTTAGAATTGTTGCAGTATCAACAATATTTTTAAGAACGCAATGCAGAGTTACAAAGACAGAAAAAACATTTAAGCAATTTTAAGGTTATGTCTGCGCAACTTTACTTTTACACTTACAATGATCAGTTGCCGAGTTTTAGAATTGTTGCAATTTTAAAAATATTTTTAAGAACGCAATGCAGAATCACAAAGACAGAAAAAACATTTAAGCAATTTTCAGGTTATGTCTGCTCAATTTTACTTGAGTACAAAGTACCTGTTCTTAATCGAACTCGATGACTACAATTCGGACAAACTTTCTTCGCAGAAACCAATAAAAACAGCTCTACAATTTAGCACGTTTTTTTTCCACGCCGGTTCACGTATCATTGTATCAGTTTGATTAGAAAGGCAGTGGCGTAGTCAAAAGCGGGAGCGTGCACGTTTTCAGAGTCAATTCCCGCGCAACTATCGACGGCGCATTGTATCGGGGCATTCTTCTGTGGATCGATTAACGGGAGGACGAGTCGATCTGACGAGGATTAGTATTCAGCCGGTGTCGCTTTCAGGCCGCGTGACCGAAACAAGAGAGAGAAAGAGAGAGAGAGAGAGAGAGAGCCAGCTCGCGTCAGTCGCAGGGAGTCCGGCGAGTGTTTTTGCGCGAATCGATGAGCCACACGGGCAATTAGAGTCACGGGTAATTGGTCCGGCTACGCTGCCAGGGGTGTACCAGGCTCGCCGGCTTGAATGACTGCTTCTTCTTTCATTCCCGCCAATTTGTTGCGGCTTTTGAATGTTGCGCTACCAATTGGATCCGCGGCTCCAACGATGTCGCGGTGCTTTCCAAAGAACGGCGGATAACTTAATCAGGTTTTTACGAAGACTCTAGCTTCCTAGAGATGATAGCTCTGTTTCAACTGTATAGAATTACTTTGCTGAAAATGTCAGTGTTTAATGGAATATACAGGGTGGTCCACACGCAATTGTTCCAAGTCATAACTTCGTTATTGTTGCATTTATGAAAAAATGCGAAAGGAGAATGATAAATGGATCGAAGAGCACTATATTTCTACGCCTTTAACCCTTTTCACTCGAAGCCATTTCAACCGTAAATGTGAAACAATTTTCCTGGCCCATAGTATTTCTATTCTATGCAATAAAGTATGCACTTTTATGCGTCCGAAATTAATTCTTGCACCTCGTCGCGACAGTCTCACTACTCAACAATTTTCTAAATCTGAACTTTATTGTTATAAAAATTATTTTCGAACAAATGACATTATTGCTAGAAATGGTTCGAATTTTGCATCTCCGTCTTCGAAGTTCCAAAAAACCTCCATCGTTCGCTAAATCGCGTCGTGGATGACGAAGATCAACCGCCCTGCGGGATCGGAGCCGGCAACGTTCGCAACGTTCGTCAGATATGAAACTATCGGTTTTAAGCTGACCGCGAACGAGCGCGCGCGCGCGCGCATGGTATTGGTACCGCGGGGCGTAGTTGTTGAATTCTCGCGGAAAAAGCGGGGTCGCGTGTCCTTTTATGAAAACCGATACACTCTCCCGTGGGAGGTGCGGGGGGTTAGCCTCGATAAACCCATTCTCGGCGGCGTCTCCGCTCATAATTCCGCGCGGGTAATATCGCTGAGAACCGTGGGGGCCACTGAATTTGGAAACTTCCGAACTCTCACGGTTGAACTTCGCCGGGGGCCCCGGCGGCAGCGGCTCCGACGGCGGCGGCCGGGCTTCTTCCTTCCGGCCCGGCGGGACTCCGCGCGCCGGCTACAAACACCCTTTCGAGTGTTTTTAAAGAGTTTCAATCTGGAACCGTTGCGCGATAAAAGTTGGCCAAGTTGCTGGAACCGCGGCAGTGGCGGCGGGCCGAGTTCGGGCCGCGGCGGAATTTGCAACGGAATACGTTACAAATTGCGCGCCGTTTCACTCGGTGCGAACGTCGTCGATTTTATTATTGAATTTTCACTTGCCAGGCAGCGGCAGCCGCGCGCGCGTGTCCGCTCGTCTCTACCACCCTGCGCGCGAGCGCGCGAGCGCGCGTTGTTGCGATCCGGCACGGCGAAATTTTCCGCGAGAATCCCGTCGGAATCGCGCGGCAGGAATCTCGAACGTTTCACCTATTTCCGAATCGCTTTTCGCTAACGGGGACGACTACTTCTCCGATTTAAAGGAGACCAGCCGGAAATGTGCGCGGATGGTATACTCTTTCCGAAAAACTACGGCGGAACCTGTTCGCCCTCCCTCCCTCCCTCGCCCCCGGTATTCCATGAAAATTTTAACGAATCCGGTGTAACGGACGAGCAGTTTTTCGTTCGTAGAGCGTCTCTTTTTTTCGGGACGTTTCAAAACAGGAGCAGAATCGGAGATGAAAGGTTTTCGGGGTAGACTGATTTAATCAGTTTTGTGTATTGTCGTTGAACGTTTTACGCGAAGAACTCCGCGATTCGGCCGACGATTTTGGATCCCCCGTTTTCGCGAGCTGCGCGAGTCGTTGTTTTAAATACAGATGGCAATTGATGAGCAGAGATCAAGGTTGTAGAGTGAAAAATTTATTTCTGAATTTCTGTAGCCTTTTATCATCCGGTGATTCGAGCTATGAATTTTTTGGGGCAAATGTAAAGAATTAACCCCTTGCCCTACTTTCTTTACAATTACTATGATTAGAATCTTTTTCGATCCTACTAATTTCTTAAAAGAAAAAGGAATTTTATATTTCTTGCGTACTTAGATCTACTTGAGTGTTTAAATATTGTTAACAAGAAAATAAAATTTGACTCCTACTTAACCCCTTGCATTATAATAACGAGTCAAACTCGTGACAATGATTTTATGCAAGATCTAGTAAATATTAATAATATTAATTTCTCTTAAATCGAGATCAAATTTAATTCGTCTGTTCTCAAAGTTTAGAAATGAAAGCAAATAAAAATAGCAGAAGAAACAAACAGAAATTAACATTTCACAAATAAAAAAGCAAATTCATCGTACACCCTTCCTTATTTTCAATCACAAAGCGAACCACGGTATCCGAAGAATCGATAGTTCTTTTTTTAGCTCTCCAAGTATAGTTTTATTCCGTAAAATAGCAACTGCGAAGAACCGCCGTCGCGACTAGCCGAGCAACGTGTTAATTTTGTAGAGGATGCAGGCGGGAAGCCGCCTTGCGGAAAGTTCGCGCAGAGCGACTCGCGGTGTCAATAATTCAGGGACGACCAATTTTATGCGCATCCGCGAAGACGACGCGCCCAAGTATTAATGACACTGTTTCGCACGCAATTCGGGGATAAAATAAGCCGCGAATGAGAAGCGATAAATCACGGTGCGCGCGACCCGCTTGTGCCGCGGATTTATTTCTCCGTGACAAACCTGACTGTTCAACACCTGCTGCATTAAAATGTGTAACGATGTTTAATGAAGCCTTTCTCTATCGGGATCTTAATAGCGCGTGCAATAAATCAGAGAAACCGTATTTTCGATTACACTCACTGTAGAAATTTGTATTAACGGAATATCCGAGGACTGTTACCTGCGAGTGGGTCAGTTATTGTTTAATAATTAAGATAATTTGGAAGTCGATTAATTTATAGTAGAAGCTCAATTTAATATTCAATTAATTTGTACAAATAAAAAATAAATATCACGTATCTTCTTTCCTCTTAGATATAGTTAAATGTACTCTAATTAAATATTTATAATATAATAAATATATTTATATATATGTACGAATAAATTCAATTAATTTGTAGTAAGAGTTCAATTTATTATTCAATTAACCTACAGTAATTTTATAGTACATCTTACTTGCGTTTTTAACATTTCTGCATAAATAGATGAAATTTCAAGACGCGAGTCTAAATTGTCAAAAATGTGACTATAATTACAGCGATACCTAAAAACCGTGCAGCGGTGTTCTGACGCAGAGACTCTGCTAAATTATCAGGTACGATATTTATCGCGACTATTCCGGGTCGCTCGGTTAGACGTGGAAACAAGATCGCGTAAAACGGGTAGCAAGAGAAGAGGAAGCGTTGAAAAATTTTGGTTGCGATGCGGGAGCCTTGAATAAATGATCGTTCTCTGTCCGGCGTGAAACAGCGGCAACATTATTCCAGGACGAGATTAACGAGAGAGAGAGAGAGAGAGAGAGATAGAGAGAGAGAGAGAGAGAGAGAGAGAGAAAGAGAGAGGGGCCGAATCGCGAGGTTGAAAAGTACAATGATTTCCAAAGCGGCGGTTGCCAGGCCAGGACGAAAAATTCACTTTCGTCGGGCGTGTTCTTAACTTTCTAACGCTTTTTACGCGGCCTGTACGGGGCCCGCTATCAGCGGCTAACGGCGAGTTATGAATACAGAGCTAGGTTTCTAAGTGCATTAAATATGCAGCTCCGATAACAGCAAAAGAGATTAAACGGCGCGGCACAGAGGAGGCATAGGTGGTGTGTGTGCGCGTGTGTGTGTGTGTGCGCGCGCACGGTCGCACGGTGCGGCGCGTTTTACGAGAGCCGACACTAACGACTTAAAATGAAGCAAAATACAGTAAGTCCGTTGCCGGAATAACAACCGCCGCGAGACTCCGGCAATATTGTCTTTTACTACCTCCGTGGCCGCCATTAAACAAGCCTCCGTCGTTTCGACGTCGCGGCGCGGCGCCCGTTTACATCGACGTTTCGCTTTACATCATCGAGAGTGATAGAGAATGTATACGGTTTATTGAATTCTTCGGGGTGGATTTGCATGAAACGATTGTCGGCCGTTATCAACGACACATTTCGTTCTCCGATGGCTTCCTGGATCATTTATAATTTCGATTATGCGGCGGTGGTTAGGTTTGTTAACTCCTCGGGCGGATCGTTTTAAACGAACTTGGAAAATTTGGGAAACCGATTAAATTAATCATTTATTTAATATGTGAAAATCAATAATTAAAATCAAAAATAATATCTGGAAATCAATCATTTATTTACTATGTGGAAATCAATAATTTATTTGCTATGTGGAAATCAATAATTTATCTAATCTGTGAAAATCAATAATTTATCTAATATGCGAAGACCAATAATTTATTTAATATCTGCAAATCAATTATTTAACTAGAACCGTTTATGCGGTCGCATGAAATCCTATTTGCCCTATGCGTGACACAGCAAAGCTAACGATTCCAGTTAATTTTCGACGCGCAGATCCACAAAACGTGTCTATTATTTTATTTATTCCACCGACTGACCGTGGAGCCACGCGTTCTTTAAATTTATGTTCACCGAAAACACATTTCCACGAAGAAAAACACCAAAATGAAAATTCATCATTTATACTGCGTGCGAATTTTAATTATCGTGGGTCGTTTTTTCATTTTATTTTAAACAGAGCGTGTTTATATCATTACGTTTTTGTAGTCCCGTATAACTATCGTATGTAACATTTTTGTAGAACAGTATTAAATATTTAATTACTCCTTTAATTATTTTTTTCGGCGAGCATTCGTAAAACATGTTTTTCTGTTACGGTGAAGCGTGTTGTTCAAAAGAATTTAATTTGCTCTACCAATTAAAATTTAGAGAATTTTAATTGAAACTCAAGCTGTTGTGTTGTCTTTTAAATTTAAATTATTGACTAGATATTTTGCTACAATAGGTCTGACATTTTTTAATATAATATTTTAATCCTAGTCGTTGTTATATTTTTTTAGAGGGAAAATTAACAAGGTCTTGTTAGATAGTTAGATAATTAAAACGAACGCTCCATTTGTTCCTACGATTAATATTTGAAATTTACCGGAATAATTTAGTGATTTTGGAAATTTTAGATCACGACAGTTATGGTTCCCATCTATGCTTACTATTTTCGACAGCGCCGGACTCGAATCTCTAAAGCGCCTCCAGATTCGGATTTTCCACGGTTTATTCCGCATCAAACTTCCGCGATGTTTCCTTGTTTGCGAAGAGCGAAAACCAAACTTCTCGCGCCCTGCGCCATTCTATTGCGATTCTCACGCAACAGAACAGTGTTTTGCAGCTACGCTTCTTTTTACAGAACAAAAACAAAACGGTTAATAACGTACCCGAAGGATTCTGAATTAATTTTTCAAGCCGCCGTGTTTCGCCCTTTATGTAGAAAATAGAACTGTTTTCACCTAAACGCTTCTACGTATTTGCGGAAATTAGGTCCTTTTTTACATTTAACTTACCTTGTAAATTGATGACAGAATATTTTATTAAACAGAATATTTATTGCTCCGCTTTGACCAACCTACCCCCTTGGAACTTCAGAATTTCTTCTGTGTTCAGAAATACCTTTGAAAACGAAGATACACTCGTTTCTGCTTCATTGTAACGGGTAACATAACCTGACATAACCTAACATTGTCTCGCATTGAAAATGAGAGAAATTGATCAAGCACCAAACAGTAACGAAGCTAAAATTCGAAGATGGTATGATAACGGAAAGTATTAACAATATCGTCTAATATTTTAAGAATAATAAAAAATTAATATTATTATTTCTCTTCTCTTAAATAATTATAATAAGCAGATATTCATGCACTACTGTTCTTGGTTCCAACGATGCTAAAGTTCGATCCTTGACATAACCTCAACGATACCGTCTCACGTTTTAAGAACAATAAAAAATGAAAAGGAAACGATTAAGAGACAATTTTTATATTTTTATTTGTTTTTAAATAATTAAATAAGCAGAAATTCATGCATTACAATTCTTCCCACCCATTTTGCTATTAGTGCGTAAATTATCCTAATAACACTTATCATCCAGCGTTGCTCGTCGCACGATTCTGCGACGGGTCGCCCCGGACCCGGCCACCGCGGCCCGCCGGTTAATGATCGCCAGCCGTTATCGCGTCCGCCGCCGTCGCGTCGCAACCGAAAGATACACGGTTTTCTCCGGTTACCGTGCTCGGCCGCGTTATAAACGTCCCGGGGGCGAGCAATTTCGCGAAATTATGGCGATCCCGCCGCCCGGTAACGTCGCAGTCGTGGAAACGGGCATTAATATCGAGCGTGTCACGTTAAAGTAGCTAACCGGGCGTGGGCTAGACCGCGCCGCTGCGGCCCCGGCCCGCCAGGATATGAAGCTATCAGTTTTAAGTTGACCGAGCCCCGCGAGCAGTTAAGATACCGGGGACCGAGTTACCGCCTTTCAAATTGATACTTTTGTGCCGCGAATTCTTTTTCACCGCGTTCCGCGCGTTTACTCGCGCTACATAAAATGTCCCGTTTTCCTTTTTCCACTGCCGCGCGCGCGGCTCTCCCTTTTTTACACCCCGTTTTCGCTCTTTTTCTCGCGGTCCGAAGGCCACGGAATATCAAAAGAGCTGCGAGAGAGAGAGAGAGAGAGAGAAAAAGAGGGCGAGAGAGAAGAAAAAGGGAAAGAGAGCAAAAGAGAGTCAGAAACATAGGAGTAAAAGAAATGGTCGGACAAAGTGACTTCCCCAATCACCCGGCCGAGCGATTTTTATTTCGCCGAGCGTCGGCACGCTATTTCGGTCGAAAGTAATTCCCGTGATTTCCGTTAATCTCGGCCGATGAATCAGAAGCACGGCCGCGTCGTCGAGGGTCTATGAAAGCTCGATTGCGAGCCGTAATTTGTTGTCGATCGCGCGCGGTGCCGCGGAATACGAGAAACCGAAGATGGCACGCGACGTTTCTCACGCTTCTTCCAGTCGGACAATTTCACGCGAGCCCCCGTGCATCCGTAGTATAGAGAGTTCCTCGTTGAAAAGCAAATTGAAAAGTCCTGTAGCACGTTCCGAACGTAAACGAACGGGCTCGTTCTTCGGATACAAATGTTTCAAGAGATCGCCGTGGCATCGCGTGACGGACAAGATGGCGACGCTGCCGCGTAAACTGAGACTTTAATTGTTCGTATCGCGGGCGCGAAGTGTCCGATTTGAAAAATTGTGGAGGATCCTCGGGACACTTTCTTTTGAAGAATGTGTACCTTGAGTTATTTGCACGGTTACTGCAAAGTAAGTGTATAGAGACTGATAGTGGTAATTTTTGTAATTAAATGACCCATTTTGACTGAGAGTTGCTAAAATAATTTTCATGGAAAATATTTTTATTTAATTTACAGCTTTGTTCATAACTACTTCTGCGTCTCTAATAAATTACAACGCGAGAGAGAAACTGTATTTAAGAGAGAAACGATGCTTAAACGTTTTTAAAACATTTCTTTCATTTCGTATATTAATTTTGATAAGAGTAGAATTAAATTGTCGATTTGCGAATATTAGAAGAAAGAAAAAACATGCGTATCGCATAGATTATACACGATTTCTTCATCAGGTGTTTGATTTATTATACGCACAGCATAAAAAGTTAAATACGCAGCGTTCAAATGAAGACACCAGAAAAAATCCGAAATAATGTCTCTCTGGTATCAATCTAAACTTCCGCCATAGAAATTTCACCAACAATTTCCATCCAGTTTGAGCGGAAAAGGCCAACGCGTTTAATGCGGCAGCTTTTTCGCGTGACGCCGTCCCATTTATCACCGAATGAAACAAATTCCGCGGCGGTGTATCTGGGCTAGTGCATCAATGAAACGCCGAATCCGTGGACGAGCATTTAAACTAGGGTGCACACGTGGCACGCACGGTCGGCGTTAGTTCATTGAAATTGATAAGCCGGCTTGCAAATTAAATTAGATCGGTCGCAGTCGCCCGGCATCGGCCGCGCCGAAACATAATATCCGTTGTAATTTCGGCCGGAATTATTCAGAAGCGGGCGACGCGCTCGCCTCCGCCGACCGTAACATTCGGGTCAGAAAAATATGCCGTGGTTTTTCCGTCGAGCCCGAAATTCGGCCGATCGACGTGCTTTAATTTATTTTTCGTATCGGGGACAGCAATTTCCCGCGATCCCTTCGTAGTTTATTCGCGCGGCTGTTCGTTAAACGGACCGCCAGGGGCCGTTGTAAAGTTCCCTTGGGTGGGCAGCAATTGTTGGAATCGTCGATAGGATTCGTATTAATGGATTATGTTTGTTGCCCGTGGGCTGATGTTTTATAAGTCGCGCGCCGCGTTTCGGCACCCTTTGCGCACCTTTGTTCCTCGCGGTGCGCTTTCTGAACCTTTATAAGAACGAATCGGTCACATGATATATTGCCTATATAATTCTCATAGTATCAGTATAGTATCAATATTAGATAGATTCAATATTATTAATATTAAATAAAATAGTCTGAGTTCGGTAAAAAAATATATTATAATTATATTATAATAAGTTACATCCGTCAGATGACTTCTTATCTAACATATAATAATTAATATAGCAATGCCCGATTTTTGATTTGGAATTTTGCATAGATTATAACCTCATTAATATTAGAAATATTCAATATTATTAATATGAAATAAAATAGTCCGAGTTCGGTAAAAAAATATATAATTCGCTGCTTATTACAAATTCTTATAACAAAGTTACCCCAGTCAAATGACTTCTTACCTAACATATAATACTTAGTATAGTAACATCCAATCTTTCATTTCAAATTCTGCATACATCATAACCTCTTCAAATTCAACAGCCTAAAAACCACGTGATCCGCGTTAAAGTCGCGCGAAGTCACGAATCGCGGCGAACTTTTCGCTTTTCGGCAAGAGAGGGGCCCCGCGTCGCGAGCCGGAGATCGCCGCCGGAAATTTAATTCGATGCCCCGCGACTTTCGCGCTAAACGATATCATCGCCTAATGAAATTTCGACGGCGACGCCGGAGAACGTTTCTATCAGATGTTACCCGGGGCTCGCGGTCCCGTTCCTCCGACTGAAAAGCGAGACTCAGCGGAACCGTAGACCCGCGGCTAGATTATCCGTAACGGATTGTTTGAACACACGTTCGGGGAACGCTGCCAGCTCTGGCCTTTTCTCCCGCTAATTGCGAGAAGAAACCAAATATTCTATTAGCCCGCTGCATATGGAGGGATCCACTCCCGGTATCTACAAACTTTTTGGCCAATCCTTTTAGACCGCGAGCCTTTCCCTCCACGTTTGTTCGCTTTGTACTACAGACTTTTTTCGGATACGCGTTTTTCGTGATAATTGCGAGAGAAGCGTGGGCTAGCGATTAGGATTCCATAGTGATTTTGTGTAGGTAACGTTTTTATTTCGTTGCAGAGGCTTCTTATGATTTTGTTCCATTTAAAGGGATGTTCTAGTTTGAGTTATTGATAACAATCGATTTTTTAACACTTTCTTGAAGAATACAAGTTTGATAATATTTTATAAAATCTGATACTTGAATTTTTAGAATTACAAAAATTGCAACTGGTTGAGGCTCAATTTAACCATCTATTTGCTAAGTAATTTCAAAATTTAAGTAACCAATGCCACGAGTTTTAATTTTTTAAATCTAACAAACCCTGTGAAATATGACCAGAAATATTATAGTTTCTTTGCAAAGAAGTTACAAAAGAAATTAAACAAAAAGTCAATTTACACTAGACTCTCCATCGAGAATATTGTGGAAGTATAATATATTGTAAAGATATTATTTTACGCTAAGAAAGTTCCACAAAAAAATTTTAAATTTTCTATATATAAAGCTTGAAAAGCACAACTAAACATTCCAGTCAATTTTAATAATACCAGCCAAAAGTAAGCATGCACTATACTACATAAAATAAGAAAAAGTTCAATTATTTTTACCGACGCCCCAACGCTTACGAATTTCAAGCAGCCCCGTAAGTTTCATTAGAAAGAAAGCTTCCCGAAAGCGGGTATCGGGATCCAGCAATTCGAAGCTTCCGTGACTCCCCTATCACACACAGTTCTGTAGGCTCGGAGTTATCGAACAAAGTATGTATACATCGTTAGCTATTATTACCAAAGGGGAGGCCCAAGATAAGGGTAGTTACCCCGCCGATATTTCACATTTCTTAATGTTCTAAAAAATTATCTTCTCCGTGCCTGTTACACGTACCTCATGCAGCTTTGGGGTGCTAATTTCCAGAGGGTAGGGCTTTTCAACCCCTCGAGTTGCATCGCTTCGAGGAATTACGTGTCCCTTCGGCTCTTCCGCAAAAACCTGCGAATTATCATTGCGCATAAATTATCATTTCTTTGCTAAAACAGCAAATACATTTTCATCTTTTATAGCATGGTAAATGGTTTAAGAGATGCTCGTTTAAGGAGGGTGATTTCGGCTCCCTAAGTTAGGCTATTTAAAAAAATACTTTAATTTGTTTGCCTTGGAAACCTGCATAGGGTGATTAACTGATTATTCGTTTGTAAATTGTTATTTCTGTGGTAAAATATGAAATGACGGTTTTATGTACTGTGGTGGTCTGAGAGATTAATTTTTGAAGCGATATTAATTTTTATAAGGTCCCATTAATTTTTATTATGTCCCAAGCTTAGGTATTTTAAAGGAAATATGTATTTCTAATTTCTGGTATAATTTACTTATTTATTTTCTTTATAATATATTATATGTCTTGAGTAGAACATTAAATAATATTTTTCTCTTTCATAGTATTTTAGAAAATGTATAGTAAGCTACGTTTCATTTAATTATCATACAAATTAAAATTATTTACAGTAACACATGTCCTTCATTTCCTCTCCTTTTAAAAGCCTGCAATTTATATACCTTGCTCTATTTTGCCCATTTAATTGCATTATTCCTTATCCAACCATTAAATAATATTTTCATCTTTCGTAATATCTTAGACGAAGCATTGTCAATTTTCACAGATAGATTCACCCAACCCATCCACTCCTCAAGAAAACACTCGTCCCTTATTATCTCCTCTAAAAAGCCGTTTCCTCATCAAGCATCCTATAATCTTCGCATCGGTTAAAAATCGAAAGCGGAAGCGTCGCGCGGGTCCAGTCAGCTTTCGCCCGCGTAAAAGCAAATTGCCCGTCTCGTCGTCGTCGTCGTCGGGAACATAGTCTTTATTGTAATCAACTAGTGAAGAGATTCCGGGCCGGTCGGCAGAAAGTTTTTCCGGCTTTTCCCCGAGGGAAGCGGAATGCGGGTGATATACAGCGGCTCTCAGCAAATTAAATGAGGGTGGTTTGCAGTGCTGACACGTACACTCGTTCGTCACACCCTAACCACAGGGCACCCCTCTTTCACTTACGACCGGACAGACGTACCTCCCAGCCTCCCCCTCTCCACCACCACCTCGTTCGTTCCCCTTCCCTCGAAATTGAACTGCAACATCGATGATAATGGCGAGGCATACTTCAGCCACCGGAGAACCGAAAAACCGTGGATCCCTCGATCACCGGCAATGATCTGACCGGTTCGCCGTGCTACGTGAGTCGCTTAAAAGTTGAACGAACATCCACGGGCCACCATTTACATCCCCTTTAATTCGCGTCTAGGTTTAATTTATAGGGCTCCGTGGTACGTCGATTCGAAAGCTTCTTTTCTTCTTCATCCTCCTTGTTTCGTCTCGTCGGTGTCCACGAGTCGGATCCGTTCGTTCACGGCCGATTAACCCGTTCGACTCGCGATTTTCTTCGGTCCGCTGCGAACGAGCCGCGTCGCTCGATTTCTCCGCTAGCAGGGCGATACCGTCGCGCTGGATTGTCGTGCCGCGATTCGTTTAGTTCGACGTAAGTGCGAGCACTGTCGCTCGGCTATTCGATCGCTTGATCGAATATCTTGAACAGTGATCCGGTTTTTGATATCGAAGTCCAGGTTTGATAATGCGCTACAGTGCGAACAGAGATTAATTACGTGTATAGGCAGAGGAATGCAGCGTAACACAGTGACGAAAGCCCAATTTTATTTGATACTGGTTCCGTTACTATGACGCATAACACAATCGTGTAATATAGATTTTAGAGACAGTAAATAGATATAAATATTTTTATCTTCTCTAGAAATATTTATAATATCTATATATTTATCGATATTATATAATATCTATAAATATTTTTATCTAGAATATGAGAAATAAATGTCTTTTGAAATGGTAGTATGTGTACTATTGCATACGTAAAATATGCAAAATATGTAATTTAATATACAGGTCTTCAAAAGATAGAGTACATCGCATCGGAAGAATATTTGCTTATTTCTAATGTTTACAGTGAATCAAATTAAAAATTGAAGTGTGCGCGGTTCTTTAAAAGATGGAGCACGTCGAAGCTGGAAAAGCGAGTCAAATAAACGACGATAAAAATTCAACAAGAAGTAAAATACATTAATAATATTTTTATATCATTTAGTTTATAATATTCACAGCTAATCAACTACAATATTTTTGTAAAAGACAGAGCGTATTGTCGCAAAAATATATTTGCTTATTTTATATTGTCAAGAGACGATAAAATATATAATAAGGATTATACAGTTTTATAAAAGATTTATTTATTTACAACCACGTTTCACGCAATTATATTTCTCGCTTTCGCTTTCTTTCTTCGCACTGACAACGCAACTCGTTATCCATCATTTGCATCTTACCGTTCCAACAATTCCATCGTCTGCGCTTTTATCTCGCGTTCGACAATTTGAAAATTCGTATTAAGAGAGTCACGTCGAATGGCGTTTCGCGACAACCGGCGAATGAATCATTCAATCCGGGCCGGTTGTATCGTATCGTCTGGAAAATTGCAGTATCCGACGAAAACGATTCATAAATCACGGTTCGCATTTCCCTGCGCCGAGAACGGCTCTGTGTGACTCACCCCGGGCCGCGCGCAGAAAATCGAAGCTGAAAACAAAGCTGAGGACTCGACGCCCCCGTTTGATACCCACCGTACCGCGGCACGTTCCGCCGCGTTCTTTTATTCTACACGCATGAAATTCCTGTGCCCGACGATTTTTATGGAGCACCCGCTTGAATTTCGTGGCCGCCCCATAATCGTCACCACCCCATAATTGGCCCGCACCGAATTTGAATTCGGGAGTTAAAGATCACTGATCTAGGAATTTTATTCCTAATATGGAATTAATATTATTGATATTAATATAGTATTGATAGTGTTAATATTAATATAGAATCAATAATATTGAAATTAATATAGAATTAATGTTATTGGTATTAATATAGAATTAGTAATATTAATATTAATATAGAATTAGTAGTATCAATATTAATATAGAATCAATAGTATTAATATTAAAATAGAATTAATATTACCAATATTAACAAATACATTAATATTATCGATATAATTAATAAATAGTACTTCGTTGATACTCAAAACAATATATTTCCAAGATAATATATTTTATTACTATACATATCTTGATCGATTACAGCTATCTTTAAACCTGGTTAGACGTATCGTCCGATATTTTTGAGCTTGATTATACATATGCGTATACTCAGACATTTTTAGACGCAGCTTTTCTATTCAGTGTCAATAAATAGCACCATCTATCCGAACTCCTTGGTTCTGAAATATTTCATAAACGTTGATTGACAGTCAACCCACATCCCGAATTAAATGTATATTTTAGTGCTAATTTGGCGGCGCTTGTTATCATATATAATAAAATGTTTAATAATTTATATTAATCAACTGGCTCGACTATATTCTCCAGTGGGTTTTTATAATTTGTTATTTAGTCCATTGCCCCGCGTACGTGTCGGAAATACTTATTTTAAACATAAAAATGACAGCAACCGTGAAATCTGCTTCCAAGTAAAATATAAAATAAAAATATATAAAACAATATCCGAATATACTAAAATAGAGTACTATTGTTATAATATCAACGTCAGCGTATTTAAATATTTCGTAATTGCGCCACCAAGTTGAGAAACGTGAGAGATTGCTCGATCCACGCGACGTTAATTATCGTCGCTGTGGGGGAAGATCGAGGATCGGGGGGGGGGGGGGGGGGGGAGGGAACATTCGACTGGACGACGCACACAACCGACCGGCGCACAATCACAGTCGTAACCGAGAATAATAAGTTACTCTCGACCACATAATCCCCGGGCTAAGTGGAAAGTTCCTGGCCAGTCAAGTCGACGTCAAGTTGGATTCTCCGTCCCGCAGCACAGCCGTGTACGAAACACAGTCTCTTTGCATGTGTATTGCACGACCGTCTATACGTACACGAGTGCAACACCGGTTCACTAGAATTTGAGATTTAGGGCAAGAGCGGCGTGATTAATAACAGGGGTTAATGCGTGTCCCCTGTAGAATTTGATCGATGCATGGGAATAGGATTAATTCGCGACAAACCACGTTGCCGCTAATGGCCAACGACAAAAGGATCCGAAGAAATTGTACAAGAAATTCTTTTTCACCCTTTCTCGCCGATTTAGGCGGGGCTTTCGTTCCAATTTGAAACAGCGCTTCAGATTTTTAACCTAATTTCACTTTAATTCGACCGCCGCGTTAGACAAGACGCGCGCAGTCTTTTGATGTAAAATCCTTCTTGGCCGTTCGCTTTTCTCGATGCTTACAAATCCTTCAAAGTGAGCCGACGTACACCCTTTTTAATCACCTTGTAATTCTGCTATCAGATCTTACGTAGACTTTTACTTCTTTAGGTGATTTATACTTTTTTTTCTTTGGCGTATCTCTTTCAGATCGATGTACACATATTTTTCATGGACTTTTGACTTTTTGCTATGGGAATAAATTTATTTTAACGTAAACTCTTAACCCTTTCGGTACGAGCGCGACACTCTCGTTACACGAGGCGCCGCGCCGAAAATTCGCACATAGTCCCTTGTAGCAATCATTCCTTGTAGCTTTAATATTAAAAGATATAAAATATAATAGAAATATGTCAATAAAACAAAATATATAAAATTCTGTTATTTACTCCGATCGTCGCATGGACGGTCGGATATATCCGGCACTCGTGCCGAAAGGGTTAAACAATAAATTCATATTTATAAATTAATAAAATTATAATTTACATTTGTTTCACTTCGTCTCGACCTTTAAACATTTTAAACGCATTAAAATTTACGAATATAATTTACCTTTCGCCAGAATTACGATTTAAATATGAAACTGTACCAAATTTTTACGCACGACGGATGTAATCGTCGTGACAAAAAATTCTGCCGCTTCTATATGACGTATATAGTCGTCGAACACAGTGAAGTGGATAAACACGCCTTCATCGATAAATATAAAATTAAATACGCTCGAGAAAGAATTAACGGGTGAATTCCACGGTAACCTGTTCGGTTTTACGGTCCCCAATGGGTCCCATAATCGAGCAAGTGATCGCGCGACAAGCCCCCCTCCCCCCGCCTATAGTTCAATAAAATATTGTAATTGGGCCGTGGCAGGCGGATCAATACTCGCCTCCGCGCGTTAGTGACCCTTCACCGCCGCCGCCGCGGCCGCCGTCGCCGCGTCGTTTAAAAACTTTTTATCTCCGCGGGGTCGAGCTCGCGCGCGGGCTTCGACGGGCCTGGCCGACATGCACGCTCCGATCGCGTCCACGTAGCGGCGAATTGGGACGGAAACGTCCCTTCTGGGTCAAGCATCCTTTGCAAACAGTTTGCGCACGGCAGCGCGGCGGCCGCGTCGTCTCCTCGTCCGTCGATATTGTTAACGAAATTTCCACGGAGAACGGGCCGCCGGCAGCAAAACCGCCCCCACCCCCCTCCTGTCCCCCTGCCCTCCCCCGACCCGCTTTTGCCCGCGAGCCTTTTCAACCGGGAAACACAACAACCGTTCGCGGGAGGCTATTTCGAGTGAGCGCGGCCACGGCTCTTTTGAGGCCGCTTTGGAAAAAAAAGCCCTTTCCAAGGCCCGCGAAAAGCCCGCGAAAAGCCCGCGCCGCTTTCTTCGCGAAAGAACACCCCGCCTAAGGACCCGCGCGCGAATGCCGACGAACCACCCCCACCCGGCTAACTCGAACAAATCGTCTGGCGCGGCGTTGCGCCGTGATTACGTCCACTTGACTATTTCCACGCTTCAACAGCCCCATGGCAACTTCAACTACCCTGTAGTTGCTGAATGCGGAGGAGGCCCGACGAAACTGGACTCGTACAGTCATTATATTGCCTCGGACTTGGCGAAGTATTTGCTATAGCAGATGCTGCTTTAGTCGGCGATGACTTTGACCTTTGGGAATGGCAAGGGCGTGCCCCGGTGACGAGCCAGCGATTGAACAAATAAATAAACGCGGTTTGCTCGAGGAAGTCGTAAGTATTAGGGGACCTGAAAATAATGCTGTTTTTTTATATTGGATTCAAGGAGATAAATTTTTAAGATGTTTCTATTTTTTAGTCGACGATGTAATTACCTTCGTTGTGTACAATCTTTCGCTATTTATTTCGCAAATATTCAATCTCGGATCGGTAAAAATCAATTGCGATATTTTTTAATTTTTATTTTATTTTTTAATTTTATTATTTTAAAAAATTTATTGATACGTACCACCTCTGCCATTTGACCATAAATTGCAAAACAGAATCCGAGATTGGATTGTTTAGCAGAAAACAAGTCACTCTAAAATGTCTTCCTTACGACGCGAAGTATCCAATGAGCCGAGGAATGAGAAACGAATGACATGTACAGTTACGACAAAGCTTCCATTGCTTTTAGGTAATAATATTACCTAATATTACTGTAACAAAATAATTGCCAAGAATTCCGAGTGTTCTCCAAAGTCTCGTCAGAACCGCGAATTTCTTAATCTCCGAGAATTCTACCTAACTTCGCAGGATGTCGCCTCGAATCGCTTCTGAATCGAACACTCTCCCGGTTCTCGCGCAACCCTAATCGTCGCCGTCAACAGGTCCGCGCAAAACTTTCCCCGCGCTCGCGAACGGGGTAGGAAAAATTGGGGTCGGCAGACTTCGAAGAAAACGGACGGGAACCGAGGCGGCGCCGCTAATATATTCGTTCGATCGTTTGATCGACGGTGACGTCGTGGCCGCCGAGCCGTGAATCCTTACCGAATCGGCTCCCAGGAGGTGCCCCCGGAGGACAGTTTAATGAAACGGGGCTCTGTCGTGCTCCGGCGAACACGCGACGAAAAGCCAATTACCCTCACCTACCCGCGCGCGCGCGCGCTCGCGGAATCAACGTCCCATTTTTAGAGGGATGCTGTTGTCGAATGGGTTTAATGCAATTTTATCAGGGGGGGAGATATCCTCTCCCCGCCGAGAGTGTACTTCGCTACGTAATATCGGAGTGCCCGCCGGACGATTAATCGGAAATCTATCAACCGACTTCGTGCCGGTCGCTAATCTCCATTTTCAATCCTGCCCGACGCAATTATACATTTACAAACTTCGAACTCGGTCACTCGATCGCTTTAGTGCACGATCGATCGTCTGTTACGTGTTACGTCGGATCTGTCGTTTTGTTGCAGCTCGATGGGCTCGTGTGACAGAAAGGATTATGGATAATTACGATTTAGGTCTGCGAAGAAGCGCGGAAATAAAACGGGGAATTTGTGGAATTATTTTTATAAATTTCGACGAGATGGGTATGATTTTTATGTATTTTGAAGCAAAAATAAAGTTTTGGCGATCATTGACTGGAATGATACGTATAAACATTGCAATAGCGAATGGAAAACCAATGCCAGTAATCCCCTCCAAATATTAATGAACTGAAATCTTCAAACGGATAGAATTAGCGCGATTTCCCTGGAAATCTGACTTTTTCTGAATAATTTATCTTCGAAAGACAGGCAAAAATCCGTCGTTATCGCTCCGACAGATCGCAGAGAAAAAGAAGAACTTTCATTTTGATTTGCCGGGCTCCCTCTCCCCCGAAATGTTAACATTTCGGATCATTACTCTGCTCGAATGGTGGCCGCGGAAAAAGCGCGTCGCGCCGCGTGGCGGGAGTTTTCCTGTCGAGTGTTCGCCTTTGTGTACCTGGAAATTTAATAAACGACGCAAGGTGAAGGAAGAGGGGATAGCAAAGGATAGAAGGAGAAGGAGAGAGAGAGAGAGAGAGAGAGGGCCCAGCTCTGCTCAGCTTATTCGCCACGTACGCTCGTTTAACTCGCGTCCGGCTGAGCGAGGCTGAAACGGCCAAGTTTCGAGACTTTTCCCGTTAATACACGGCGCAACCGGGAGTTTCCCCGGCGTAGACGCGCGCGTACACCGATGAAAATCGCAAGGAGGGCAACCGATACTTAGCGATCCCGTTTAATCCGAAACGAATCCCGCCCCTCCTCCTCTCTTCCATCTCCCCGAGCGCAGATTAATTTTATTCGAAACGCAGATTTACGAAATGTCCGAAACGGCCGCGGCGCGTTTTCTGTTCGTTTGAAGCGGATAGATCTCGGTTGGAAATTTATCCCTGGCATTTGTTCCGCCCCGCAGTTCGACCGTCCGCCCCTCATCCCGGTTTCCCGTTCCTAAAATCGAAGAGCTATTTCGAAACCCGCGAGAGCTTCCTAAGTGTTGCATTGACGTTTTAAAGTGCTGTTGATTGATACAACTCCTTAACCGGATGGAACGGTACTCCTGTTTCGTGACGCGGATGGTATTATTCATTAGGGATTTTTATAGATTTTACTGGAACGTTGACAAACACCTTTCGAGGGGTAGTGGATTGTTTTAAATTGTTGCAATGGTATGGATATTGGATCCAAGGTGATTTTTGCTGTGCTACTATTACTTCGACATTTATTGTTTATTAAATATTATGTTGCGTTGTACGTCAATTATTAATATTATTGGTTATTAATGTTATTAATTATTGATGTTATTGGTTATTGTTATTATTAATTATTGGTGATACTAATTATCGATACTATTAATTATTAATATTAATTAATATTACGTTGAATTACCTATTAATATTTAGTATTTAATTTATTGAAATTCACGATAGAAGAAATACGTTTTTGGTCATGTTCTCTCCCGTGCAATTGACACGGAAACTTTTTATTTAACACACAAATCTGCAGTCTAGTTGTCACATTCCGTGGTCAATGTACCGAATTAAAACCGGTTTGTAGTCGTTTCGTGTCATGGAATTTTATAAATGGTGTTTGTACCCCGTAAGTGACACATCAAATCTAAACAACCTGTTCCATGATACAAAGAATTCTGAAAAATTGATTACAGCAATCACTTTAGCGATTCTTTTTCATCTTGGTGAGCTATTTCTTTATGCGAAGTATAGTTGTCAAAAACAGCTGATTGGTTAAGAGGAATATAGCCTTCGATATTCTTTATTAAATTATATATTTATTACTTATATATTTATTATATATTATATGTGTTAGTTAGTTATATATTTATTAGTTCTATATTTATTAGTGCTACATTTATTATTTCTATATTTATTAGCGCTATATTTATTAGTTCTATATTTATTAATTATATATTATATATTTACTATATACATTGTATATTTCATTATTATATCGCACTAAATATGGATTCGAAATTTCCGCGAATAAGTTCGTGAAATAAACGAAAGTGTTAAACGGCGATAGAAAAAACCAGCACGGCGCGTTGATTCAACGCTATTATCAGAACATGTACATATTTCGTCGCGGCGACGACATCGCCGAATTAGAAATCAGCATTCATGGCTTCGTTTGTAAACATTAGCTGCCACATTTCACCGCGGATCTCATTAAAAAAGAAGCCCCGTCGGACCTCTTCCCCCGGTTGGTTTATCGCGCGGAGGGATCGCCACGAATCCACGGAACGACCTAATGCCTCACAGGGCCGGGGGGCCTCGTCCCAAACGGATCGACCGGCCGGGAAGGGTTAATCGGCCGCCCTAACCCTCGCATCCCTGCCCCGGGAGCGACCGGCATCATTCCCTCCCTCCCACCCTCCCCTCCTCTCTCGCCGCTCGCGGATCTCCTTATCGCGATTAACGTAGGAAACGCTCGAAAACTCGAAACTTCTCTCCCTCGGCGCACTTAAGAATCTAATAAACGGTATCGCGACCGGTCTGCGGAGCGGCGCGCCGCGTTAAAGACCCCTGGCCAGCGGCGGCTTATTGGCCAGAGCCCGGTCTTCCGGCCGGCAGACTAAATCATGGAGTTTCAGGCAGTTCCGATGTTGGCTCGGCCGTTCCGGGGTTCGCCTAATAGGGCGCGCCGATAGAAAAGGGAAATAAGGGGAGCGTGTTGCGATTCGAAAGTGGCTTAGGGTTGTTGCGAGGGGTCCGATCTTCTTACGCTGGCGGCACCCTTCGCGATGTTCCTTTGTTGAGACGCGAGACGCCACGTCGATCGCATGTATGGGTGACACAATTCTGTTCGTCGAAATTTTTTTATTTTTGTTCAGAGAGCCATTTTAATTGTTAGGGGCCATTTTGGAAATTCAGATATATAGGTATATGGAAAGTATCGTCGCTATAACCTTATTTGCAATGTTCGTTATTCGGTTGAATTGTTTGCTTAATATATACTGTTATGTTAAGATTAAATAGGTTTTCACAATATTTAATAATATATATTAATTTTTTATATTTCAAAAAATGCCACTGTGATCTTGCGTGCGTTGCTTTAAGAAACCTTAAACTTTAATATCAATTTTAGATCCCCAAATTTGTCCGAAACAAAAGAACGTAGTTTTCACTATTTCAATGCTTTGCACGTTCTCATAATTCAAAATTCTAACCTATAATGAAACAATTCTAATTTATATAGAAGCAAGTGCAAATAAAAATTTGCTGCAGGAAATTTAATCAATGTTAAAAAGAATCCAATAATAAATATTGTATAAACGATATTAATCTTATCAAGACTGATGACAACTTCAATTTTTCTAATACAATTATTTAATTCCTGCACTAATCACTGGAACCATGTATTTCTTATGAACGGCCATACAAGTACCACACATCGCGCAGCGTCGCAATATTTTTTCAATCCGCAAGCGCGAAGCAACAACTTCATCGCCACCATCGATAATATATTGTCTCAAACGGGGTAACGCGCCGGCCATTATTTTCGCCCCGTCGACGTTTCCAGACGCCGCGGCGAGGATCAATGGAAATCGACAGCGCCGCAACGTCGCCGCGAAAAAGTCCGTGACAAGTGTTATCGTGCTTAACGACCACTCATATCCCGCGTTGTTTAACCCGTTAAGAACCCGCCGCGTCGCTGGAACAGAGAGTTCGTTCCCCGGAAACGTCTGAAATCCGCGCGATTACCGTACCGCGAGTTGCGCCAACCATTTTGAACTACAACCGGCGAATAAGAAGCGGCCCGCGAATCGACCAGATTAAAACATATACAGGGTGTTCCAATTTTTAAGGTTCAAACTTTGTCAGTGCATTCTACGGCGCAAAGTAAGAAAAAAATGTTATGTAAATATAGGTCGTATAAAGCTTTGTTAAGAAGTTATAACAAACGTAACATAATTTTCTTACTTTGTGCTATAGTATACACAAAATTCGAACGTTAAAATCTGGGACACCCCGTGATCAGCGTGTTCCCGTATTAGGAGCCGTCGACGCGTGACTAAATCGGCGCGACGTTGCGCGCGCGCGAGCGAGGCCGGATCCCGTCCGCCCCCCACCCTTCCCCGTCTAAGAGGAAATTCCGATAATTCGTGCAGTTTGATTAAACATTATATGGCCGAAGGTGAAAGTAGTCAATTTCATGGTGCAGTGAACTCAATAAAGACACGGAATGCGTGTCCGCGCGGCCCGGCAACGAGTTCGAGAGCGACGGGACGCGCCGCTCTCGGGCCGTGTTCGCGCGCGTACACGCCGGCCGATTTTTTTCGCCCGGCTTTATAGAGCCGGCCGGCGAAGGCTAACTTTTATGATCGCGCGGCCGTCTGTGTACTCGATTAATTTTATAACGTATTTGCCAGTTGTTCCACGGAGCCGTGTCGCTCTCTCTCTCTCCCTCGCTCTCTCTCTCTCCCTCGCTCTCTCTCTCTCTACGCTCTTTTCCCAGCAGACGCGCCGGTAACGACGCTTCCACGAACGCTGATCTTCGTTTTTTGGTCGTGCAGCTATTTACCGATTCTGTTAGCCGGACCGGACCGCGTTTTCCACGTTTCCGAAGGCGCTCCTGGCATTTTCTTATTAGCCGGCCACGCCACTTCGCGCGCTCGTGCAAATGTCGACGGAAAGAAGAGGCGGAGTTGAAGTAACACTCGCAATACGTTGTAAACAAATTTAACAAATCATTTTAGGTATTCTCTATTGGTTAAAAGATGACACAGAGAAGAGTGTGCGATCGATTCAACGCCAATGCACGCGTGTTAAAGCCATCGCGAAATAGGGTAAACGCGTTTCCCTTATTGGCAGAAAGGATCACTTATTGTCGTCCCCAATTTCTAGGGAACGAGGGACTCGAGTCTGGCCGATTCTATAGACAAACAAATTCTTCTGACTCACGTTGCTGTTACGTTCCTCCGTGAACTCTGCCATTTTGTTTTCGTTCCAGACTTTTAATTGTTATTGCCTAAGTTATACGCTGGGTAAGAGATATGATTAAGTGGAGCAGGCGAGCGAACTTGCTTCTCGCGTTGATTAGTTTATTGGCCTTCTCGTTCACCAATAGTTTCGGGAGCTCATGAGATAACTCCTTGCTCCTGAATGTAGATTTTGCCATTTTTTTTAGCAATGTATAGTACTTCAATATTCACTACTGGAATACTACTTCAATATTTACTACATTCGGTTACTATTCCAATATTAACGTATAATATATTTAATAATAATTGTGCAATAATTACCTATAATTAATATAATTTACTTTCCATAAATTTGAGGTATTAAGACATTGATATTTATGAATGAGACAGTTGAATTCAAGTGGCAAAAGAGAGACCTGCAAAAAGGCCTAATCACACAAGAATATGTCCTTAAAATGCTGTGACTCGGCTAAATTCGAATTTCCTTAGTTATAATAATAACGACAGCTGCAATAAAAAAACTCAATAAATTTTAAATATCAATGTTTAATGCCCAATGCAAACAACAAGATTTATCAGGAAACACTAAACTGCATACAGTTTGTACTTGTTGCATTTACAAGTCGACGCTATGTACGCCGAATTTAAAACAGTGAAAACATACAAAGTATTGAAACAATTGCCTATGGAACTACGGTGTTTTGCAATCAGTGCAGGAAATTTTCGGCGAAACTTCCCCTAACAACTATTAGAAGTTGTAATTTACACGGTAGACCCGTTGGCCGCACGTGTACACAATTATTGTAGTGGTTTGCAGCCCTCCAAACGCGCGGCAACGTGAAACTCGCGTTTTAAATATTTCGTAAAATTTAGCTAAACAAGTTAAACGAGAAAAATTAAAAATTCGTTTATACTTCTTCTTAATTCTTTTTATGGTGATAATAATAATAATAATAATAATAATAATATAATAACTAGCTCGCGACTAGAGCTTTATGCGTTGCGTTCATTTAGCGAAAATCATTTTCAAAAGCGGTTTAATTACATCTACAAAGCGTTAACTGGAAATTACGTCGCAAGGCGTTCAAAAGGGACAGAAATTTGTTATATTTCGAATGTCCAATTTAAAGCATTCATTTTGATTTTAAATGACATTTCGATTGAAAGACGCCAATTGAAGGCTCCGTGAAAGCGTTGCCGCCAAACACCGTGCGCAGCATTCATCGAATTTTATGGAGAGTGAATACAAGCGTCCAATGTGCGCTATCACTCGAGTACTATCATCTCTAATCGTCAAATTTCGTCTACTTTGTGTTGCAACGCGCTCTTCGCGCGGCCAATGGGACAGCCATATCGCAGCCGGTCAGAAATATGCCAAATAACCATTCGCCGACGATTAGCTCTACTTACACGCACGCTAGCATTGGCAAGTGCAACCGGGGAACTGTATATACAGTCAGTCCCATAAGTATTCGCACCCTCATCGCTTATAAGAGAAATCTGTTGAAATCAAGGGAGTTAATCAATTTTGTTATAA
The DNA here is from genome assembly GCF_028453695.1 of Augochlora pura. Lineage (NCBI taxonomy): Eukaryota > Metazoa > Arthropoda > Insecta > Hymenoptera > Halictidae > Augochlora > Augochlora pura. The sequence continues at coordinate 21,071,985 of NC_135777.1, read as the reverse complement.
TTTGGTATAAATAAACTTTACACATGTGTTCATTCGTAATAAAAAGTTTATTGCAAAATCTTACGTACGTCCCTTGATTTCAAGAAATTTCTCTTACAAGCAATGAGGATACTTATGGGCCGGACTGTATGTGCTTTGAGTTTGGTAGCGTATTACGAGCCGTTGGTATGTCAAATATCGTCGAGCTCTAGTTACGTCAACGATAAGATCGAGGAGCGTGATACTTTCTATGAAATCGTTCCGGACAATCTGTTTTCCCCCGTGGGAAGAATAACGAATTGCCCGGGTCTCGATCTTAATTAACACCTTTAACGGGCAGCTCAATTACAAAACTGCCGTTTCATTTTGATCGATACAGCCGTTTTAAGAACTAATTTCATAATAAATCACGCGGAGTATTATTATGTAATGCGACAATATAAATATATCGTGCGAGCGATACCGATACAAGGGCGACTCCGGGATGAATGAAAATGATTTAAAGCGATTTACAACGTGACACACGCACACACGATCTAATTTATGGTGCCGGAGATACTGTGACAGCTGCAGCACGGATATTTGCGCACTCGTGGTGCGCGCATTGTGCTTTCACCGAACGTTTTACCAGCAAGTGTTATGGCCGAGATTTGGATGATGTTTTTATTAGTTTGATTTTCTGCGTTCTTGGAACTCTTTGTCGAAGAGATTGTGTTAAACTAGTTAATTGTATTAAATTATATGTTATTGGAATGTGGTAGTATTACAGTAATGCTGAACTTACTATAGCAGGCTAAGTGACCGGTTACACATTTTTCATTTTGTAAAAATTTAGCTCAATATTAAACTGTCGTTTCTATTTTGATTTTATTATTTTATTAATCGCAAGAGATATTTAGAAAATTATACAGTAATATTGAAGCTTGCGATGGTACAATCTATTTTAATTTCTAGATAGTACAGTCTATTTTTAGCTTATTTCAATAATTGATATTAGATTATTGGTTACCATGACAACCGATTTATAGGCTACCAATCGGTGGAAAAAAGCCGATTTATAGGTCACCGGTCGGTAAAATATTAAGAACGAAAGATATTGTTAATAGAACGAAACGCAAGAATCAAATACACCTGGAAACAGTCCATCCATATTCATCACAAAAAAAAAAGATAACTTATTCATCGAAAATCCAGTTTCTTTTTGAAACCGTATCGAAGCTTCGATAATATATAGGATTATCGAAAACCGATTATTCAAGAAATCCGCAATTCTAAAAACCTCGATCCCGCCGTTCTCCAGCAACAAAATTAAAAAACAAAAACACCGCAAATGAATATTTTAAATAACTTCGCATAAAAACGAAATTTTCGAGTTACATGCAACGCGCATAAAAATCGGCAATCCACTTACCATCTCTCCGTGCGCATCATCCTATACTGCGATGATGAACCATTACACCACGAAGCCTGTGCATCAACTCACCGCTGTGAGGAACAATCGACATTGACAGCGAGCTTCCGGTGGGCCGAGCGTTGAATGCTCGAAAGATATATGTGTCTGTGTCTGTGTGTGTATATGCCGTACGTTAACTCTTCGCGGAACAATATTCTCTCTCTTAGGTGTAATTACGAGTGAGGAGGGACTGTGTTCCTGTGCCGTGCATATTCGATAATCAATTTCACGCCACTAAAGGCCGAATCAAAAAACGAAGAGAGAGAGAGAGAGAGAGAGAGAGATACGTAACGGAATGGAACAAAAAGGGGTACGCCGAGCGATACTTTCTTCGTCGAGCGTATTACGGGACGCAGTAAAAAGTGAATTATTATATTGGAACGTGTGCGAGGGGCGGGGAGGGGACGCGCGTAAAAAAGGAGTACACGGGGAGCGTGAAAGTGAGAGCAAGAGAGAGAAGGAGGAAGAAAAGGAAAAAGAGAGAGAGAGGAGGAGAAATAGAGGGAAATAGAGAGAGAGAGAGAGAGAGAGAGAAATAGAGGGAAATATATAGAGAGAAATAGAGAGAGAAATAGAGGGAAATATAGAGAGAAAAATAGAGAGAGGAATAGAGGGAAATATAGAGAGAGAAATAGAGGGAAATATAGAGAGAGAAATAAAGAAGGAGAGAGAAAGGAAAAAAGAAAAAGAAAGAGACAGAGAAATAAAGAGAGAGAGAGAGAAAAGAGAACGAGAGCGAGAAAGAGGAAGGTGGATACAGAAAGGGTGGGACAGATAATAAAAACCGACAGAAGAAACGCATATAGCGCCCCGCGTCGTGAATAAGCAAGTCCGGAGCGCCTGGTCGGCGAGTGGGTGTTCGGCCTGGCGCGTTTCGAAGGAAAGTTTTACGATCGTCGTCCGACGTCGCGGTTTTCTATTTGTTTTTAAAAGGGCCTCGTAAAAAATCATCGCCGCCACTACCGCCGCCGGCGTAACTGCCCGCCACCCCCCCTCCACCTCGAAAGAGTAGTCGAGGGTCGGCGGGGAGGGGGGCGCGCGTCGGGGCCGCGGCGGTGTTCCTACGCTCTGCCATAAAACGGCCAGTGGGTGTGAAGGGCTGACAGGGCGGGTTATACGGACCATCAAGGTTGCACAATCTGTCATAGATGTTCGGGGTGGGGGCGGCAACCTGTTGCTTCATTGTTACTCGGAGAACGTGCATGGTAGGTAGAGAGGTAGCCCCGTGCGTATATAAACTGGCGTTCTCTGGAACGGCCGCGCACAAGAGGCGACGTAATGGGTATACGCGGAGCGGCGACGCGCATCCGGCCCGAGTCATTTTCGCGGCGGACCCGCGATGAGAGCTGTTTGTCAACGAGCCCTCGCGCGCGCACACCGACGTACACACACCCCTTCTCCCGCCATCCCTCCCGCCACCGGCCGACAGTTAATTCGCTGCACTTTTACGCCTCGTTACGTTTTCGCTGCGAGCTCGGAGCGGTAACAGCACTTCGGATCGATGCCTGTTGAACGCACCGGGGACCTGGGAACGGGGCTCGGCTCGTTATGGGGGCGAGGGATCTTTTCACTCGATCATCGAAATTCTGCTCAGGGGAGTCGGGTTATTTCTACATATGGTTAGGAAAGTGTGATAACAATAGCAGTAACATTTTTTTTCAACTAGGCGAAGCGTATTTTTAATTGAGATTTTGAAATTTTGTTAGATTGCAATCATTTTGATTGATGAGAAAATTATGATCTACCTGTGTAAGGAAAATTTTTAGAAGTTATTCTGTTCGAAAAGGTGTCATATATATTTGTTATCCGTCGCCTGATTTTAGTACTTTTCCGATCAAATTATATACTCGACACAAATAGTGATAGGACATGTGCCAAATAAAGATGATCCAGCTGAATACTTGCAATTTATTTAATAATAATTGTTCCCCCGGGCTTACATAGAATACTAAACTATTTTACTATACACAAAGAATATTTCAAAAACAGCATACCCTGTTATTAACATCAGAATTCATATGGAATAAAAAGAAATAAAAAATGAAAAGCAAAAAATAAAAAATAAAATGTTTCAGAGTTATAAAATAAAATGTTTGAGAGTTATAAAATAAAAAGTTTGAGAGTTACAAAATAAAAAGTTTCGGTGAAAGAAATAGCGCCGGCCAAACTTCTACGCGACGGCGCGCAGGTATGAACGATCGCCAAAAATCCTCGGGAAGAAACAGGCCCCCGTGTTCCTTGAAAGGAGTGACTCCCTGGCTCCGTGGCAGTCCGGGTCCCTCTCCGTTACGTCTGCAAATTCGCGGCTGTATGCGCTTGTGACAGGAGAACCGGTATACCCGGGGTCCCGGATGATCTATGCGCTGCCGGACCCGTGGCCGCGGCTAAGGTGCATTCTCTCCCACCTCCTGGCGCTTCTCTCCTCGCGTTTCCCTCTCGCCGTGCTCTCTCTCCCTCCCTCTCTCTCTCTCTCTCTCTTCTCGCGTTCCCTCTCGCGCGGTCCGCGCCGATGGGGCTAAATAATATCAACTACGCGAGGAGGAGGCACCGGACACACGGCCCCAGCCACACATACGTGCCCTCCCCATTGGCCATTGAGGTGTCCGCCAGTGAGTAATGCCATAATAAATTATCTGACCGTTCCTGCTACCGCACTTGCGCCTCTCTATCTCCTTCGTCCTCCCTTTCGTAACCCGCCGCGCCGCGTCCTCCCCTTTCGCTTGGATCTTTCTCTCCCACCACCGCGCGCCGTTCGAGCTTTTCTTTCTTTCTTTCGCTCGTACCTGTCTTGTTAAGCCTTTTTCCTCGGCCGTCGTTCCTGCCCCTCCTCTCTCTCTCTCTCTCTCTCTCTCTCTCTCTCTCTCTTTCTCTCTCTTCGTCGGCGATCTACGCGAACCGTGGAATCGGGACTCTCTTATCCTTTAACCTTAGGAAGACTAAGCGTCGAGATTAAGCAACTTATCTGCGCGCATGATCGTTTATTTCCGACTCTTTTGTTTGCAGAGTAATACCCTTAGTCGGGCGCAAGAACGGGGCTCTAATGCTACGTCTTGGGAAACGTAAACGACTCATTTTTGCTCAATGCTCGTGTTCGAAATTTAAGATCGAGTAATTAATATTGAATTTAAGGGGATTTGTTGGAATAACTGGGCTTTGATTTTTTTGGTCGGAGTTTTCGAATTTTGTGAAGAATTGCTCGACTGAAATGGTTTTAATAAATTAGTTTTTATCTCGATGTCGTTTCTGGTAATCGAATGGCAAAAATCTGTGAAGAGAAGAAAAGAGCATATCGAGAAATATTCAATCATGTCATTCATATCACAATCACTGTACATGGATACGTCTTTTCGTGTAACAAAAACTTTCGAATTTTCGTTCGATCACTATTCAAAATATAGTTTCAAAACTTATCCACTGTAGAAAGGTTATTCAACAGATTTGTCAAAACAGTTACAGAAATATTCGAATTTTCCATCGCTATTCAAACCATAAAGTTTTGAAATTTAACCACTGTAGAAAAATTCACCAGATTCGTCAAAACAGTTACAAAAATTTCCGATTTCCTTTCGATCGCTATTGAAACCATAAACGTTGAAAATTGATCCACTACCGAACGGTTATTCGACAGATTTATGAAAACAGTTTTCCAGGGACATTCTCGTTCGAAGGATCCCTTCGTTAAGTAACAAACTCGCCCTCGGCCGGAGTTACAGTATCCGCGAGGCATTGATCGCGGAACAGTTTAATTAGAATCGTACTCGCGGAGAATTTTCAGGGTGTATTTCTAAACCCCACAATCGTATCGGCGAGCGCCAAGCGGCGGGCTGTGTATCCAGTCGAACTTCCATCCAAGGTATTCCCGGCCCGGTCTTTTAAAATTTATTTTCGTTTCGCCCGCGAATCGATATTGGCCAATCAATTCGCAACGGAATACGAAGATAGGGTCGGCCGAGGGAAAGCGGTCAAGGTAATTCCTTATTCAACGTTCCGTATAATTGTCGTTTCACCCGATCTTGAGAAAACTAGCCGACATCGTTTCAAATTTAACAACTTTATTCAATAGGTGATCATTCGTCGCGCTATTCAAATAATAGAATCAGATCGCTTTATAATTCTATCATGTTTTTCCGATTAAAGGAATTTTGTTTCGTACATTTGTATTTTTTAAATTCCAATCACGCAGTGTTTTACAAATTATTTTCAATTTGCATAGTTTTAACCCTTTGTACTATAATAACGAGTTAGACTCGTGACAAATATTCAATGCTAGACACGATTAACCCTTTACACTCGAATGATGACTCTGAGGCACTGTTAAAATTGTTCTATTACTAAAATAATTTTTATAACAATAAAGTTTAGATTGAAAAAATTATTGACTAGCTTAAAAGTGTACTTTGCTGCATAGAATAGAAATACTATGAGCCAGAAAAACTTGTTTCACATTTACAGTTAAAATAAAATAAAAAATTAAAAATTAAAAAATACGAGTGAAAATTTAACAAAAGAGTGAAAACTTATCATAGCAAATGACATTTGCATATCATAAAAATCCTAGTTAAAAATATGTAAAATCGGACCACGATGGAAATAAATTTCGAGAACTGTTAAAAAATTAATCGACGCGTCAAATGCAAAATGATTGCCCAAAGAAAATGGCGTACTCGGAGAGTCTGTTGAACGCGGTTTCGATTTTGGATACCGGAGATCGGGCTTCGGATCGTCGCGGAATTAAATCGCGTTCCGCGGATTTAGGAACCTGATCTCGTTATTATGAGCCCACGGTCCGCGTAATATGATCGACGACCGGAGTGGAATCTCGGCCTCGCTTCCGGCGAGCCGGTGTTTGATTTATGCGCGATGCGCTTCGTATTTGACGAATCCCCGGCCCGGGCCCTGAGAGAGCGGAGTCCTAGTCCACGCGGTTCCATTTCGGTTTACGGGATCGTCGCGTGCGCGCTTCGTATCACGCATCCCCCCCCCCCCCCCCCACCCCAGTCGCTAAACTTCGACGTCCATTTATTTCGTCCCCGCCTTAACGAGCGGCCACTAAATTATCCCGGAATTATTAAAATATGATAATCTGCCGGGCAAAAATTGGGAACGACGCGGCGCTCGTTTCGCGACGTCGACTTGGTCAAAAAAAAAGAACCGTCGAACGGCTCGTTAAGTCGATATTGATGTGGCCGAGGGACTCGTGGCGCGCGAACTCGCGAACCGGGTCTTCTCTGTCGCTTTTGTTTCGGGGCTGACGACGAAAAAAAAATAAAACGAGAACAATGACCCGCGTGCGTGTGTGTGTGTCGGGCAACAGGCGAATTAGTTCGTTCGTCTGGACGATATTGTCGGGACCCAGTGTACTTCACGGGCCGAAGTCACATACCGACGCCGTTCAATTGGCGGGAGGTAAAAAATAGTCTGCGTTTCGCGATGCTTTTATCTTTCCCAATTGCTCCCGACGTCCACCCGGAATTTATTAAACTCGTGTCGTCTGTTACCGGCTACGACCCGTGGATTTTGTCCGCCCGCGTTCGCTGCACGGAAATTAGTTGGCCCGAGTTCGACACGGTTTTTCCGCTGGTTTTGGGGGTCGAATAAATCATTATTTAAATTGTCAATTATAATTTGATCGTTGGAACAATTAAAGCGTTCATGGGAAAGTTGAATTAAAACGGAGAAGGAAATAATGCGGAAGTTAAAGTTTACTAAATAATATTTGTAAAAGCTGAAAATTAAATTACAGTAAATTTGATCGTTTCAGGGGTTATTTTTTAAATATTTCAATCATCGTCAGAAGAACATAATTTTCAGTTTGCACAATTTGAAAAACCCAAAATAGAATTTGTACTTTTGTTTATTAAATTCCCGAAGCAAAAATAATTTCGTCTTCAGAATTCTTTAAAGAACGATCTTAGCTCTTCAAATTAACAATCTAGGTCAGGCAGGTGTATAATTATTGTGGACCCTCCGTAAGATCGATTCTAATTTTCATTCGTCCCTATTTGCGTAATGATAGCAGTTTTGACATTTGCAGTCGTTTAATTGTACTCGGATCCCTATCGTTAATGTATGTATGTAGAAGGTGAGAAACAGTTGAACTTGATCTTTATCTCTCCGACACTTCCATGTGCGAGCGACGCAAAGGATATTATCGATCGGCGCGAGACCTTGTATATAGAGGTTGTTTAAGTTTCAATGGCTATCGTTCTGAAGGGTTAAGAAGCTCGCGGATCGATAGAACGGAATCGTGAAAAATTGTGTGCCTGACACAATTCGCAAAATGTAGCGATAACGTGGCAATGTAATGTGAAAGAACAAAGTTATTACTAGTCTTTTAGTAATAATTATACTTTGTTAGTTAATAACTCTAATTATAGTAATTATGTCCAAGAACTCGGTTTATGTATAATGCGAGTAAAAGATGATTAAAATCGGTTTTTTTAGTATAGTAACGTCACTATTTGCAAAAATAAATATTAGCGTTTTATTATAATAATTTTTAGTTGGTATAATTGTAGCAGTTATTTTACAAATTTAGAAAAAGAGAGTAATTTACCTTGAACCATCTAAGACCGTAAAATAATAAAATAAACCATAAAATATCTAAGACGTTTAAATCGACATAATATATAGGGTGTTCCAGTAAAAATTGGCGCTTTACAAAGGTAAAATGGAAATACTATAAGCTAGAAAAATGACTTAAGATTTACAATTAAAATGACTTCGAATGCAAAAAATTAAAATGCTAATTTTTATCAGTTATATTTAACTATTATTATTAATTACACACTCTGTATAATTACCTAAAAATTTCGTGTTTCATTTACCCAAGTTCCCTGACAAAATTAAATATTCTCAGCGCCGCGAATACAATTCATAGACTAACAGTTCTCCGTCAAATGTGATCAAATCCGTCCGAAACCCAACGCAAAAACCGCGACAAACAAATGAACGGAAACTAAAAAATAAATCCAACGAGAAGCAAACGCCGCGTCCCGTTGGTTCGCCGCGGAACCAAAATCGCGAGACAAGACGCCGCGGCTCGCGGAGGCCAAAACAGAGCAAAAAAAACGAAGAAAAAACCGGCGCCGGGAGCGGCAACAATCCTCCAAACGCAGGCCAATTAACTAACCGCTATATCGTTCCCATTGTTCATCGATGCCCCCGCTGCGTCGCCGCGAATTCCAATCGCAATTAGCGAAACCGCGAGCAAAAAGCCGATCGAACGTAAAACCAAAAACAAAGAGTATGACACGGGAAGAGAAGGAGAGAGAAAAAGAGAGAGAGAGAGAGGGAGAGAGAGAAGTAGAGAAGGGGTAGGGGGACACAAGAACCGGAGAAAAGTAACTGGAATGCAGGCATCGTAACTCGGTACGAAGAAGCTCCGTGGTTTTCCATCGTTTCGGATTGGCTGGCGGAAATGGAGCAGGTCGAAAATTAGAGGAACGCCGCCGCGCGCCGGGGAAACAGTGTCGCGGGACGCGCTGTGCTCTGTTCCGGGGGACACACGGAGAGCGCGCCGTGAATGAAAAGGAAGCAACAAAACGAGAAAAAGAGCGCGCGCGCACGCGTTAGGTTCGCGGAGCACGTTTTAACGCGCGACAGAATATTCGCCTCGCGGTCCTCCGTTTGTTCGGCCCGGGAAAAAAACGGGACGGATTTTCAGCGTTTCATTTCGGAGCCGATGCGACGCGACGAGGCACGGGCCGACGATGAAAACAGAGGGCGACGCTGACGAGTCTCGCGCGATACTTGTCCGTCCATCCGCGAATCAATTTTCTTACTCTGCCATTTAAACAAAACGGATGCGTACTCGTGGTTATGACTATAGTTTTTGAAATTTTATCATATGGCTATAGAGCGTGCAACCTTTGCATGAAAAGCCAATTGACCTATTTTCGAAATAGATTTTTTAACCAATAGTATTTTTATTTTATATGGAAAGTTAGTGATTTTATATGGAAAGTTAGTTAGCGTATTTTTATACAAAGGTTGTATTTTTAAAAGCTTTTTAATCATAGACAAATTTTATCACGTAACGATTACTTTGGAACCTGATTTTTAGTAGCGACTCGAGTGGAAAGGGTTAAATAGGGTATAGCAAAAATAGTTACAGTATTTTGACAATATTAGTAAAAATTTATTAACAGAGATAACAACCTTAATTTTACAGAAAACTGTCTACGATTGATAATTCCTGTGCGCTAAAAAATTGTCTCCTTGTATAAAGAACAGCTTGTCAACGTAACTGTGATACACAAATTGTAGTGCAAAGGGTTAATAATTTTCTTTATAGAATGAGACAATTTTTCTTTTATGTGTACAGCCATTTACAGTTTAATTCCCAGATTTTGCTAGCAAATGAACCAAAATTTATTTCGATCCAGAAGAAACGAATAATATTCAGATTTACTAGATTTTATTTATAAATTTTCATCACGAGTCTGTCACACTAATACAGTGACATTAATCAGCCTTAACCCCTTCCTGTACCATTTTCTCCATAGCCACTTCAGTGTTTAAAAACTGACGACAAGAGATTGGAATTTTATTCAAATTAAAGAAACAGCATTCACACTAAATAAATTACTAGAAACGTTCGCCGCGTGCCAGGCTCGTCAAAGGGGTTAACGATCCAGTTTCACTGCCTCCGATCGATCTTCCCAAAAGTTGCGAGATTTCCTAAAAGCGGCAGCGGTCGAGTTAACGGAGCACAAAGGCGGCTCCGTAACGACCCTAACGAACCGACAGATTTCTAATCGTCATTACGGCGTTTCGTTCCACGCCGGGTACGGCACACGACCGTGGCCCGATTCGCGGGGCGGCCAGCCCATATCCTCGCCAACCACCACCACCACCACCCCCTTGCAACCCTTGCACGGGCTCCTCTCTGTCTCTCCGTTCTATTATCAATTTCGCCAGAAAGCCCCGGAACTAGCATTCGCACGCAGCTCCGCGAACAGCCCAGGGACATTTGAACTCTCTCTCTCTCTCTCTCTCTCTTGACAGGGCCGATACGAGAGAGAACAGAGAGAGCGAGAGAGAGAGAGAGAGAGAGAGGGCGAAGCCTCAAGCCTCTCGCCCGTGACTCGGCTGAACTCTCGCCGCGGTTATGGGAGTCGGCGGTGCGTCGAGGCCCCAATCAAATTCTAACAATTACCCAGGTCCCGTAGACCGGGGCTGGGTTTGACTCCTCGGGGCGAAAACCGGCTCGTTTTACAGTCGGGCAGGGCGCCCGCGTTTCGGGCCGGCGCGCGCGCGAGTTCTCGACCCCGCACAAGTCGCCGGCGCCGCTAACCCTTCTCCCACCGCTGCCCCGGTCAACCCTCGGCGCCCCTCCGGCCCTCCTTTCCTATGCACCGCCGTAAACCCAAATTGCATTATTAAAATCTAATCTACCTTCGGCCGAGTACGTATGCCGCCCCGGCCGTCGGAAATCTGATACACAGAGAGAGAGAGAGCCGGACCCGGCGAACCGGGCTTGGATCAGCGCGGCCGCGCTGGAATAGGGGATGAATGGGCGAGGGAGGATTCGGTCGAGGGTGCGCTGAAGGGAATTTTCCGTGACCCGTGAACGGGGCTCGCCTCTACCGTCGATCTGCGGATTTTTCGGGATGAGGTGTCCGGGGCATAAACTCTCGCTGCGAAGGGGTTAACCAGGCCGGTCCCGGTGGGACACGCGTCTTTCAGCGATCCTCTTTGATCACAATACTTATCGCATAGACGTGTTATTTTGTATTAGGCTAATTTAGCTGTGTATTTACTACCATCTTCAATAGGCACTAATGACGACTAGTAATATAGCGTAAGGGTGCATAGCTTTCATTTAAGGGTGGCTAGTAATTCCACGCATAATTAACGTTTTCATCATAGGCTTCTAGTTTATAGTGAATTTATTATAACAAATTTAAAATTAGCATGTTTTTATTCTTGTCACTTAGCACTGAATTGTCGAAGCTTCTTTTGGGGCACACAGAACTCTGAGAGTATGTAAAAAAATTATTTCAATATTTTAGACTTGCCACAGTTATTATAATATCGTGATTCTTCGTTATTAAATTTAAATCTTTATATAAAAATTTTATACGTCATCTCTGAAATATAAAAGCCGAGTACCATTCGATTTCTTCAATTAATAATTTAGCATTAAATAACACTTATTTTATCTAATAAAAGTATCTAATATTTTAAAAATTATACAACAATACCTCGGTAATAGATAGCAAATTATTGGTTGCCATGATTGACTTATAGATTACCGGTTAGGGTAAAAAGCCGATTTATGTGCTTTAATATTTTAATTTATAGTTATTATAGATCTGCAAAGTGTTAAGAAGGAATAGAAATTTCTATTTAGTTTCTACAAAGTTTCTATTTAGCATAAATATCTACAGACCACTAATAAACCAATCGGTCAATAAAAATCTCCAACGTTGTTAGAGATCTCGCCTATAAAAATTAGAATAAATTGAAATATCGTAAATATCTCGTCTTCGATCGAGGAAATAGAAACGTACCTATCCCCGGTGCCACTGACAGGTGATTTACCAAATCCGACAAGTTCCTTTGTTAGATCAGACATCACTGATTTAGATACCCGCCGCCGACCCCCTCACTCCCCCCTCCCCGTCCCCCGCATCCGGACTTGATTTAATGCCTACTTACGTTGGCGGCTATCTGTAGATGGTGATCAATGACGGCCCGCGGATCTTTTGTGCCGGCAGCGTTGATGTTAATATTTACGGTCGTATTCTCGGACAACAACGGACGTCAATGGAACATTTTGACGTCGGTGGTTACTACCACCGTTAACGAAATGTGGGTGGATGACGGTAGTTCTCTCGATATTCAATCGGCACCGTTTATATTTTTACGGGTTTTGACGTACGTCGACGGACGTGCGAGACAATTTTCAGTTGTAATGACTCGCGTCACCCGGCCCCCGCATATCATTTACTATTTGATAGATCGTTCTCGGTTTGGTTCACCGCTTGACGCAATACCTATAATAGGTGTTTGGGTAATTTCGCGGCGGACGAAATTGTCGAACGCCTTTCATTATTCAGGTAAATCGTTTTGTTTGGCTACCCGTGTCTTAATTTCGGGCTGCTGGATTATTCAAGCTATCCGTGTTGTTAGACCGTCTCCCACGTTTGGTACTGTAAATAAGAGACCGATGACGCTGGGAGATTAAAATTGTTCGTAGCAAAATTGATACGAGAACGTCTGTTAAGACTTTACCGATAATTCGGTATTTATATTATATAATTATTCTATAATTATATTATATTTTATATATTTTATAATTATTCTCGTATTTAGATTTGTATTTTGTATTTATTCTATTTCGATTTTATTTATCTTAAGTAATATTCTAAGTAATTCTGGACTCTTTCAACAAGCGCACACAACTTCTGTTTCACATAAATATCCGCGGTATAATTATTAAAATTCAAAATACAATGTACGTTTTCTGTTAATCCATAAACTTGGGAGCGAGGGAGAAGCTTGGAGCCGATGAAAGGGGTGATATAGTCAGTGAGAGAAAAAGAAAGAGAGAGAAAGAGCGAGAAAGTGAGAGATAGAGAGAGAGAGAGGGAGAGAGAGAGAGAGAGAGAGAGAGAGAGAGAAGGAATAAAAAAAGTCTAGAGAGCCACGCACGGGGGCGTATTAATTTCCGGCGGCGATGCCTTCACCCCTCACCCCCCCTCCGTTTAAACAAACGACGAAGAAACGGGGAAAACAAACGGCGCGGCGGTCATTTGAATTATCTGGGTGGTTTATGGAACTAGGCGAATTGTAGGCAACAGAACCCGGGGCGGGGGCGCCGGGTCCCGGGTAATATTTATACGCGTTCGCAACAGGTGAGAAGCGTGCGGTTTGTCCGTGTTCCGGTCCGTTGTGCGCCTCTCGTTTCCCTTCCCATCGGACCGCAATTAACGAAAACAGAGAGCGAGAGAGAGAGGAAAAAAGGCGGGAAAAGAGAGAAAGAGAAATAGAGTGAAAGAGAGAGAGAGAGAGAGTAAAACTACGTGCCACGGGGAGGGAAAAGGCGAGACGGACGAGGAATAAAAACGATGGTCGACGGGGCTACTTGTAGTCCACGCCCTTCGTGCCCGCGACCATGGCACCGACGAAGGTCGAACTTTAAAGATAGGATGTTTAAACGACGCTCGTGGAACGCTCTAGGCGGGGCAGAACAATATTTTTAAGTGCTTTCCGGACGTTCCGCTGTTTCGGGAACCTGTTCTTCCACAGCCTCGTCTCTCTCCCTCTCTCTCTCCATCCATCTATCTATCTCTCTCACGCCTTTCTCTTTCTCACTTTCGTTCTCTTTCCCCCCCCCCCACCACCGTCTGTGTACGCAAACTTCGCGACCGTCCCGGGCGCAAACAGACCGCTCATTAATCTCGCGTATAATTACTCCGCCTGCCCGTGTACATTGTGTCCCGGCGTTTGTATCGCATCTGGCGTGTCGGGCGAGACCCCGGCGTCGTTGTGTTGGCTCCGCGTTAATCGATCGAAGATTATAACGCAGGGGCACCGTGTACACGCCGTGGAATCGAAGGACGCCGGGAATCTCTGTTTGACAGTGGTCCTTTTGGATCAGGCTGACCTCCCTTTGTTAGTTGTCTCGGGCAGCCGTGTCTTCGTAGAGATGCGCGTTGTTCGAACGCTCGGATAGATATCCATCTACGAGTCTCCAATGAGTTCTTTTTATTTGAGTAGGATAATAATTATTCATTATTTTAGTATGGTAATAATTGTTCGTTGTTTTACTAGGATAATAGTTATTCTTTTGTCTAATAGTTATTACAGTTTATTATTTTGCTAGAATAGTAATAATTATTCATTATTTTGCTAGAACAATAATTATTCATTATTTTGCTAGAACAATAATTATTCATTATTTTGCTAGGACAATAATTATTCATTATTTTACTAGGATAAAAAAATTAGTCAATATTTTAAATATTCTATCTGTTTTTCTATCTGTTTATTCTCCGGCCTTTATACTATCCATTTATTCGAATAAATGATTCGAATAAAGATTGCAAAGTTATTTGAATAATAATGCAAATTATTGTTGGCCAGTGAATTGTTTAACCACGTATATATAGTAAATATGTATTTTGGAATATACAATGACTTCATTGATGCATGGAAGTCACCTGGTGCTAATAGTATAATAAATGAATTTCTTAGTAAGAAATAAAAATAATGTGTTATTTTTGTCGGCATGAATTGTAAAAATAGTATTTTAATAAGACCGAAATAATACTTCAAAATATCATAGTCTTATTTTTCTCATAAATGTATAACATCCACGGTGTAATTATAACTAACAGCAAACGACTCGATCGTTTCACTAATGAAATATGAACTCGCAATCAGTTGATGTTCACAACGTAAGCCTTTGTACCCAAGATACGATAGAGTACAAGGTCGGGTATTATTAAAAGAGAACGACCTATCTAGTATACTAAAGAGAATAGACTGGGAAAGGCTAGATTTATTCGGAAATAGAATGCAGCAACATAAACAAACTATAATTATTTTTATATCACTATATTAAAAAGCTCGTTATCCAGTCGATGGAAAATTCATTTCCTGCTCAGGCAAGAAAATATTTATCACTGTTTATTTGTACGGATAATAACAAATATTTATTATTGTTCACAATAAATATTGTTAGTGTTCATAATAAGTATTATTATTGCTTATAACAAATATTATTATTGTTCAAAATAAATATTATTATAGTTTACAATAAGTATTAGCTTGGAAACTATGAAACGGGCGTTCTTGTATAGTCTGTGCCCAGCCGCGGCGCCCGTTTCATAGTTTCCAGCTTAATATTATTTTACTATCCATAACAAATATTTCCATTAAAAATAGAGTAACACGAGTAATATTTGTTCGTCTACAATACAGCGTAAGAATGTTCGGAAACGGCTGTTCGTTAAACGGGAACGATATCGAGAACAGTCGGTACGAAAAATATTTTATGCAGGTAATGCCGAGATACGGGATAACAATGGGCGCATCCGATCCTCCGCGGAGGAATCACATGGAAATATTAGTAGAGCGGCGAACGGGCAACGGGTGTATCAGACACGCGAGCGAGCACAACGCCGCGATTCATGGATCGTCCGCCAGCGATCGTTTCCATTCATCCGTGTGATTCGCGTTTCCCCTTTGATATCGTTCTGGCATCCACGGTTGCCGCTCAATGGCGAAGATAAATCGAGGCCTTCGAGAAAAATCGCCTCGGCCCTCCCACGAATTTTATCTCCGTGCCACGGACCCCGATACCCACTCGGCCGGACTCCGCCATCCCAAAAACCGAAACGTAGTGCATTAATAACGCGATGTTGTTAATGGCAATCCTCCGATTATTCTATTTAATAAATTCGATAACGCGAGGCATTAGACACTTGGACCCCAGCAGTCGCTTCTTCAAAAACAGCGCTTTTAAATTCAATGTTTTTTTTTATATAATATTCCAGAGTTATTCCGTTAATAAATTTCTATAATTTAAAATTACTATATTACTTTATTTATTAATTATAAGAGCGCAAGGACTCGAAACTAGTAGATACAGGGTTCTCGAATATAAATTAACCCTTCGACCGCGGGCAACGTGGAATTTCCATTTCAAATATTCGGTAAACTACGGCGAAACAAAAATAAATATTTAAAGTCCGAAATTTTAAATTAAAGGTTTTAGAATTTTAAAGGTTCCCAACAATTATTCTAAAATAATTCATTTCACTTCATATATACTTTATTAAGATAAAAACTAACATGCTGTAAATAATGTATAAACGATCCTAAGCATGCTCTGTCACATGTTTACCAAAGAGATCCACCGCGTATCAATCGAACTGCAGTCACGGTCAGTTAATTACACAATCCGGTTCATCCGTGCGAGCCGAACAGGCCCGCGACTTGATTAATCTACGGAGTCGTAAAACTTGGGCTCGTTCCGAATGATTTATACGTCTCCTTTGTTCCGGAGGCGCACGGTGCCAGAAATCCTTGAGAAGAGGAGGAAGAAGAAGAATTAAGTGGCGCTAGGAATCTATAATTTTTGGTGGGTCTTCCCGTCTGGGGTCCGGGATCGGCCGAGTTTGTGCATCGTGGAAGGCTGGAGAAAAATGCTCGGCGGCCTGTAATTAGAAATACAGACCACCGATGGGTGGAGAAGTCGAGAGTAAAAGAGAGAGAAAGAGAGAAAGAGATAGAGAAAGAGAGAGAGAGAGAGAGAGAGAGAGAGAGACGCCGGGATATCGAAGGTCGAAGCCAGCTGGAGGAATGACAGCGGTTTTCGGGAAGAATGAGCGAGGCGTGGCAGCCGGGGGGGCCAAGCCCCCGTCGCCATACGCCGGCTACGTTTCTTGCTCCGAAAGACCCGAATATAGACGAAATATCCCGTTCGCATTGTTAGGCAAATGCACGGGCCGTTGATTCCGCCCGTGGAAACAACCGAGCGGACAGGGCCGACCCGGCGGAGGCCCCTCGTGCGACGGAGAAAAAAGAAATATATATATATAGTAAATCATCGCGGCTCGTTCCGCGAAGACTTTACGAGCGGGCGCGCTCGCTGTCGACGTGTTCCGATAATGAAAATACCCGTGTATTTATTGTTGTTACGCGGGACCCGAATCCGCTCCGGGGCCCTCGCTACTAAATCCAATTAGCGTGAAATGTAATTGAAAGGTGCCCACTAAATTCGGTTCGTCGGTGGACCAAGCGCGACGCGAGTCTCCACCCCCTTTGGAAACTCGAGGAGGAACCTCGCGAGATATTGCCGCCACTCGACTTTTAAGAAATAAGAACGACCCGCACGAAGATATATTCGCGAATTTCGTCGAATAAATTGCTCGGGGCAGACCGAAGATCCTTGGGTCGGTTCGTTTCGCGGAAACCCTATGATTTTATTACTGTCCGGGGACCACCCCGAGCCATATGGGTTTCCGAATTTTATTTACAATTACTGGACCACGGATTTTACGCTTTTTTAACCTGAATGGGCGGGTAAGATTTAAAGCAATGAAAATGTAAGAATTTGAGGACGTCTGTGTATTTATTTGTCGAGGAACTGAATTTATTTAGAAGATTGAAATTTCTGGTTTGGTCGTGCTTTCTGCCGATTGATGAACACAATTTTTATTTATCATAGAAATCCTCGGTTTAGTAATGGACAGTATAAATTAAGTATCAATTTTGCTAAAAGTCACAATGACTGGAAAATCCGAATATGGCCAAATGTAACACAATGAAATCAACTTTTAACCACGAAGGTGTTCTAAAAGTATCTCATCTACAATTTTAAAATAAATAATAAATAAAATATATATATAATAAAATATAAATAATAAATAAAATATTAAGGTTATATTTATGATACCGCGACGTTACTTGTGCCAAAAAATAGAAGGATTCGCTCTAGGGTTAATTAATTCTTATAATAATCTTGTACCCATAAAAAGAAAATTGTCACTTTAAAACTCAACTTGTACCAGGCATTATAGTAAAACTTCCCTCTGTAAAGTAACTATAGCTTCATCATGAACATAGTTCTCTTATAAAAAATATTTCGGCAATGAATTGAGCAGACATTTGAATCGCCGATTGTGCAACATCAGACCGCCGCAAAAATTCTCTCCAAACCCTCGCCGCCGCGTTTCTCATCTCTGAATAGATTATCACGCGTCGCGAACCGGGACGAAACTTCGAACAGCACCGCGACGCTCCTCTTCCAAACTATTTAGGACCATCGAGAGTCCGACGCGAGCCGCGGACGGGAACACGAAAAAAATCGCGGGCCAGGCTCGTTTGCATCGTTTTATCGCCGGCGATATTAAATCGCATGAATATTTAAGGGGGATACCGTCTGTGTCAGTCGGTCGAAAGTTCTCTGCCGCGCTATTATCCTCTTTTCAGCTCCATTAAACGCGAAGCTTCATTTTTTTCCCCCTCCCCCATTTCCCGCGCCCGCCGGCCCCCGGCTGTCGCAACTTCCAAGCGTCGCGGCTTTTAAAAGCGCCGGCCACTTTTCCATTTTTTAATCTCTGCAAGAAGTTCCTCTCTCCCCTCCCCTCCCCTCCCCTCCCGTTGAAACCGGGCCGCGCTAATTATTCATTGGCTTCGATTACCGGGACGGGACGTGCACGTGACCGCCGGATAATTCAAACGTTTGACAGCTTTACAATAATCATTCTCTCGCCGGGGCCGTTCGCGGCACTGTATATCCGTTCGCGTTCGTTATTAGATCGACGCGGGTCGAGGCCGACGGTCCAAGCGGAAACTTAACCCTTTGCAGTCGGAGATCAAAATATACCGAGAAAATTACGAAATTTCAAAATATACGAAAATACGAAATATTCTTTACAGACTCACAGTGGTTCTATTTTGTATAATCTGGAAATTGAGTTTTATACACCATTATATTATATAATTATACTATTTATAATTATATAATACATTATATTATATTTTATATCCAATTCTATTTTATACACCATGAAATTGAATTTTATGACTCGCGTTACAGTTAACGGTTCTTAACAATATTTTAAGCATAAGTGATGAAAATTATTTCAAAGCGTGGCATGATAATTTTTAGTGGCGCCCTAGACTCGACCGCAGAGGGTTAAAAGAAACAATTTATACGTATTAAATTTTTCTCTTCTCCGAATAGCTTGAGAAATTTGTATATTGTATAAAGACCTACAGTATAGTAATATCAAAGTCCGCTGTTCTTTTTTAGAGTTTCGTTGATTACATCGTCCGCGATTCCGAAAAGTGATCAAGAACGAACGAGGATCGAGCGATCGTATAACGAGGACTACAAGGTCCGAGAAACGGACGCTATAAATACACCGTGAGAAACACGAAATTCGCTGAACTGTGAACGTGCGTTTAGTTATTTACGATCAACAAAAAAAAAAAGGGGATAAGACAATCGTATCGATTATCGGTTTACGGGGGGGAGTCATGTAACGGAGGGGCGAAGGGATCGCGCGCGCGATTCGAAAAACTTGGAATCCCCCCCACCCCCTGGGTTGTAACGAGCGACATTTAAATCCATTTTTTTATCTTTACGAGACGCCGGGACCTTTAACGTCTTCTTCCAGCGGCCGAGTGCGTTTTAACGATGCAATGAAACACGGCTGCCAAAAAGATAAAAAGTACTATTTACACGCGATTCCCTGTTACGCCTCTTATTATTCCCGGCGTGTAATCGCTACCGTCCGAAACGCCGCCCCTTGTTTTCTGCCTATTAAACGTCCTATAAATCCTAATGGAAGGCGTCGCAGCTGGCGCCATTAATCATCATTGAAACATCGGCGCTGAAAAACCGCGGGACCACTGTCAATGGACTATTAAACGTGATTTATTCGCGTTGGTAATTCAACAAGCGGGGATTAACGCGGTCGCGATCCGCCGGAAAAGTGTACGAATTAGAAGAGAAACTGTTGAACAAAGCGTTCGACGGAATAATGGAATTTCATCGCGACGCGAACAATTCTTTCTATGTACTTTGTTATATTAATCAATGTTAACGATTATATTGTAATTATAATTTTATATTTATGTTAATAGAAATTTATTGTATATTACTAGAAACGATCTTTTCTTAGAGCAATTTGCAATTTTTCTTATTGTATTTATATTGATATAATAGAACTTAGACAATTGCTAAAAGTCTGCCTTCTAACCGAGGACTGAACATTTCTATACACCTTCTCAAGTAATTTAGCAGATCCGAACCAAGCACATAGTCTACGATCTAGCAGCCATCTTCCTCCTACCACGTGATTCGATCCTTAACCAGAAGGCAATCAATGAATCAACCGTTTAGCGCAAAAGGTAGTTCCTTTGTTGGCTTCTTAAAACCCTCGCGTTGACTCATATATATCAGTCACGGATCAGCGAGCCAGGATAAGGATCATAACTCGCTCAGGGGCCGGACATTTCTGATTCATCGAGGGAATTGAATCGAAACGAAACGAAACGCATTCCGCGATCGGGAACCGGCGTCAATCGGTGGCTGGGCGATATCGCCGATATAATTGTCCGCGGGGAATTAATTAAACGACGTGCCGGCCCCGGGAATCGGCTCGCGCACAGAGAGAGAGAGAGAGAGAGAAAGAGAAGGAGAGCCGCCGCACATTAATCTCGGTATCGGCCGTGGGATCGGGTTAATTCTCGTGGAAGGTGTTCCCGGTGTCCTAAGAACGAAAAGAAGGCTGGCCGGGCCTCGCCCGTAAATCACCGACGCGGTGGCCGCGGGGCACCGTTGAGACGCCATTAACGCGTCCGGTTATCTGTACGGTAGGTGACACACGCGCCTAGGTGGCGTGAATCAGATAGCGGCGGAGAGGCCCCCATTGATTCCGTGGAAACCAGTTACCCTCCCCTCCCCCCTCCTCTTCGCGCGCGCCTCGACAGTTACGCTCCATATCCGAATTTATACGCGCGGAGGCTCGCGAGCGGTGAGACCGAGAAAGGGTCACCACCAAGTCGCCGGACGTGCGCGCGCGCGCGCGCCTGTGTTTGGTTGCTCGCGAGAAAGCACACGCATGAATGGGTCTCGGGCATAATTCAATGAAACCTACGCAAGCAGCACCCACCGCACACGGCGCTACGTACGCGTATACCTGCCTACCAACGCGAAACTAACCTGGCGGCGGTCGCCAAGCCATTTTCCGTAACATTCGAAATTTCAGAAATGTTTATGCGGCTTCGGGAGTACGGCACCACCGGCCGTGGATTTCGCTGCGCAAACAGTCCGCGGTGGCACCGGGCGAATATCAACATTTGGATGTACATAATTTGACGGTATTGTTCTAATGGAGATTGATTAACGAGCATCTAAATTGCTGTATTTGCGACGTGGGACTGGATTCTCGGTTTTTTGCGGGATCTGGGTATTAACTGAATGGTTTGTTCAATCGCGTCAAATCGAATCTGTTAATATTGTAATATTGTTACGGCGGATTGTCCAAATCAAGTCGATGTGATGTGAAGTGAACAACCGCTTAGGAAATAGTTGAAGGTTAGGGTTGTCAGGGAACCGTTGTGCTGACGGACAGTTGACAGTCGACAATATTATTTCAATTTTAATATTAGTCTACTTTAATTTTAATATTATTCTACTAGAATGTTATTTTAATTTTAATATTATTCTACTACAATGATATTTTAATTGTAATATTATTCTACTATAATATTATTTTAATTTTAATATTATTCTACCATAATATTATTTTAAATTTAATATAACTCTACTGTGATGTTATTTTAATTTTAATATTATTTTTATATTATTTTGAAATTCAACGTTTTCATACGTTTAAACCGTGTTCAAATTTCACCATTTCAACACATTCGAGATTCGATATTATAACAACGTGGTACAATATTTTTTAATGATCGATGTTCGCCGCTTAACACTTTACCGACCGGTTATCCGACCATAAATATATCTAACATTGTAGGGTAATTGAATCTATTTCCATATTTCCATAACATTACCGTCAAGCAATAAATACTTTATTTCAATTCAATTTATCGCGAAAGATATCTAATATATTGAAATAATTATATAATAATACAGGAGCCTACAGATATAAAATTCATAGATATATTAGTTGCCTTGGTAAAAAGCCGATTTATAGGCTACCGGTTAGTAAAATGTTAAGGAAATTGCATGTTAAGGAAATTGCATGCTTTCTGACTTTGGTCTCCACGAACTATACCTAAAATTTTCATCTCGCACGAAGACACCTGACAATTACCAATTGTCGCATAGAGTTCGAGATCGCTGGGTCAATTCCCGCGTAGGGATCGCAATTGAAACCGATCGGTCGACGCAACGGTCGCCGAGGAAAAATTGGAAAGATAATTGGCGGGGCAGGTGGAACAAAGGGCGCTGCCGGAAGTTCGGTCGCGTCGTCGCGGTCGACTTCGCCGGAAGTTTAAACGTTCATGGAGCCGTTGCGCCACGGCCTGGTGTATATAATACTCCGCAAGCCCAGAATGCTCGCTGCCTGTTGCCATGAACAGAGAGAGAGAGAGATAGATAGAGAGAGAGAGAGAGAGAGAGAGAAAAAAGAGAACCTCGGAGCTTTCACCGGGGCTCGCTAAGTGCATCGTTACATCCCCGCTCATTAGCCGTTGTAAGTGATGATTCCATAACGCTTTACCTATTGGCTGCTGCCGGGTAGCTCGTCGCCGACGCGATCGATACCCTCGCGAAATTGAACGTCGAATCTCCCGAGGTGGCGGCTTCTTGACGATGCGCGGGAGGGGGGGGGGGGGGGGGTTACTCCGCGAGAGGGAATCCTCGGTTTCGCGAATTTTAACCACGACCTCGTTCGTTTCAGCTGTCACCGGGCTACGACGGTGATCTCCTAATGATTTTTGTGCGGCTCGTCCTTGACCCCGACGAGGGGGCTTCAATCCAACGGGCAGGGAAGCTGCACACGCTCTTTCTGTCGATGCGGCGACGCTGTGAAAAATACTTGATAGATATACAAGCGTATTAATTGTATGCTATATAAGTATTTGTCTATTAAGTATATACTATAATATATAAATATATGTCAACCCCTGATGATCAACCCCTTTTTTTTCTTTTTTTTTTACATAGATTTCATGCAAGATCTGCTAAATTATTAATTTGATAATGATATCAAATATCTGTTAAGAATTGCTTCTAAATCCTATACGAAATAACTCTTAAAATTGAACTGTTATAACAGAATTAAATTGTTAACGTAACGGCTAACTTACAACGAAAAACGAAGTAATTCAGAAACAAAAAGTTTATTAAGTTACATATATATAGAAAAGTTTATATCCAAGTACAGTTAAGTTCCATTTAAATTCCATTTAAATTCCAGTGAAATTCCGGTAAATCCTAGTTAAATTCCGGTTAAATTCTAGTTAAATCCAGGGAATGTATCTTGATGCCTCCCTGCCATCTAGACAGCGGACGGTGCTCCTCTAACCCGTGCATTCGACGAGAAACGGGGCAATGGTATATCGCGTGCTGGCATCGAAATGAAACGCAGGGGCGACCATCGCGAGCGTCGGCGCCGCGGACGCGGCCACGGACGAGTTCATCCGTCACGGAACGATCGGCCGGTAATTTCGTGCGCTGAAAATTGAAGTTCCAAAGGGCACTGGGGCGACCCCGCAACCCCGCGCCCGATGAAATTTCAACCCCTTAATTGGAGAACGATTTTCGATGGAGATATAAGCCCGCGCGCGGCCCGTGTTCAGCGCGCGCGCGCGCACGGTCCTCGGGCAAAGGTGTAACCGGAGATTCGGGGCTTTCCAATTATTTTTAGCACCGTGTTTTCCCAGGCCGCGAACTTCCGCGCGCCTTGTAAATCATTCCCGTGACGATCTCGCGAAAAATCGGACCGATTCTATGTTCAGCGGCGGTAAGGTGTGATAGTGTGAAGTGTGGTAGTCGATTACTGTGCTTTCTGTTTCGATTCGATTAATTATTTATTTGTTAAAATTGAACACGTTAACATTCAATATTCATAATAACATTCGTCAATATTCAGTAAAATCAATTATTCTTTGCAAGATATAATTTATTAATTGTGCTGGTAAAATTGATTAATATTGCAGAAAAATAAAACAGTGATTATTTATTTGAACTTTTGTTTTTAATTTCTATTTCAGTAATTTATTTACTGTGTAGAAATAAGAAATAATATTATAAAAGTCAGGAAATCAGAACGATCGGCGATCAGTTAATTAATCGCAGAAGAAAACATAACCTTTTCATGTATCACTGTGTTGAATAGACGAGACGCGGTTCGCGCGCGAATCTACCGCCGTGACACCGCGGCAAACAGAAAGAGACAACGCGAGAGCGTAGGGATCGTAGCACTCGGCCGCCGAAAGCGTCTTCAACTTCTCGTTTCTCCGGCCGGTTTCACCGCGAGGGGCAGAAGAAACGGGGTTCACAATGGACCGAAGCGGCGCACCGGCTGTCTCGCTGCCGACTCGACCCATTATTTATTAAAGATCCATTCTTTTTATCAGAGGATAGTTTCTGGCCCCCTCCGCTCCCCCCATGTCTTTGAGCGACATCCCCCGGAAAACTTTAGCCCGGGGGAAAGAGATTGGCTACAAACGTAGCCGGCGCACACCGACACGGAAACCCGGTGTTCGCCGACACACACAGAGAGAGAGAGAGAGAGAGAGAGGATACAGCTGAAGAAGAAGAAGAGAAGGAGGAGGAGGAGGAAACGTACCGATCGCCGATAGCGATCTTATTGTCGCGGCGCTCGTGTGGAGGAGGCTTAAGGGTCGAGATCTCCTCCTCCCACTTCACCTTCTTCTTCTTCTTCGTCTTCTTCGTCTCTATCTCCATCTCTCGTTTTTCCTTTTCTAGCCACCGACGGTTTCTTCTACACGGCGACCGTCTAGAGTAAATTACAAAGCTGATTGTCAATAACCCGTTACAAGGTACTTGGCGGTGTCCCGTGTGAGTTTCTTACGCGATCATTGAAAACGCTCGACCTCGCCGGGCTCTCGTCCCGCGAGCCGCGCTTTATAAACAGGCAAGATGATAGATTCCGTAAACCGTTCTCTTGGACGGAGTTCTGCTTGGTTTCGCGACTGCGGGGACGGGCGAGACCCGCCGCGCCGCTATTCACCCGAACAGCTCCGTGCAATGAATAAAACATGAGAAACTGTTAGTTGTGCCGGTTAGAGGATTCATTATTTTCGGGTGTATGCGCTGTTTAACCCGCGGATTAAAACGCTCGGTTGCTTTGTTAATGTTCGCCGGCCGACGCTCTGCCGTGATCTCTTCGATCGCTGGCATTTTAACTATATTTTCCAACTGTTGCTCGGAAATGGATCCCGCGAAAATGATGGCGCTCGATCTGAACTTTCGCTTGATTTTTGTATTTCATTTTTCATTTTATGGTCGATGCGAATTTCTTGTTGTTCTTTTCTATGTGTTGTAGGATATAATTTTGTATATTGTATATTGTATATTGTATATCTTAATAGAATTCTTTTGGAAACGTTAATAATATACTGAATTAAAAACTATATAATAATAACTATGTAACAACTGTATTTTACTATATTTACTATTATATATTATATCATTACTGTATTCTATTATTTTGTTTTTTTTTTTAATTTGGACAATTCTTACACGCGGTTCACAATTGGTGGCTAAAAAGTCAACATTCCATCAACTTGCATTTCTCTCAAACCGCTTCGCATTTTACAAGTAATTTTCATCCTGGACCCGAAAAGCAGCTCACACGTTTTCACCATCGTCTATGGTTAATCCTCTACAAATATGTTCTTACAGATATTTTTATCGGATGCACAAAAGTGGCGAGTCTATATTTCAAAAAACAATTACCGTCTCGGCAAACTTCTGCCCGGTGGCATAGGAAAGTGTATCCGGTTTTCTAAGTGAAATTCTCATCTCGCGATTTCATCAGGCAGTTTTCCCCGGTTCGCGTCCGAGGGTCCTTTCATCTGGATAAAAATTTCCCCCCACCTACGGTCGTCCAACCCCCCCCCTTCCTCGAGCACGAAATTTTTACACGGCCATGGTATTCGTGTATCGAGCAAACGCCTATTCACCGGATGGCCGCCGCGACGCCGCCTTTTGCATCCAATTCCGCTCGGATCCACCGTGAACCGGCCCGTGTGTCCCGGCTTATTGAAAATTTTATTCTTATCCGTTCCGATGGAATCTTTATCTCGGGGCTACCAGGGTTTCGGTTGTCCGCGATACGCGCGGATCCAATCAACGGGGAGGGGGGGGGGGGGGGCGGCCTGCGCGAACTTAAAGGAGACGCTCGCGGCGGCTATTCTAACGCGAATTATTATATGTTAATCTTTTTGTACGGCTCGCCGAGATTAACTTCGGTGATACGAGATAGATCGAGTTGTGTACAACAACGCGAGGTGGTTTGTTTAGCCGCGGAAGCTGACGGATATTTGATTTGATTTTGCGAAGGCGAAAGTATAATAGTTTGGAATGATATGATGATTTAGTACGATTTTGTTGTTAAACAATTCTCGTTTTGTGAGAAGTGTTAACCCTTTGCACTCGAATGGTGACTTTGAGGCACCACTAAAATTGTTCTATCACCAAAATAATTTTTATACTATAACAATGTTTAGATTTAAAAAAATTGTTAAAAGTGAAAATTGTTGGTAAGAGTCAAAAGAATCGATTTTATGTGCATGAAATACACTTTGTCACGTAAAATGTAGATACTGTAAATCACGAAAATTATTTTAGATTTACAGTCAAAATAGCTTCGAGTGCGAAGGGTTAAAATACCTCGATTTATGTATATGAAAATTTAAGGAAAAATAGACCGATGCGATTGTGTTAAATAATACAATTATAATCGTCAATTATAAGTTAGAAACTTTATATGAACCTTAAACTGTTCGATCGTACAAAAATTATTGCTAGCCCATTTTGATTTTGTAACAAAACAAAAACTAACCAAAAAAACACAAAAATATTTCTATGATAAAATTGTTAAAATTCCTTAATCCACATACATTATAATGAAAACCGTACCAAATTTACAGAAATAAAATCTTGTCGCTCTCACAAACAAATACGTACACTCTAGTTGCATTTAGAGCTCTCCAGTTTACTATTAACGGTCTCTCGATAATTCTGCGAGTTAATATTTACGTTAGCACGGTGCGCATATATTCATCTATTACCTAAACATTTACTTAACGATTAATGATTTCACCGAGCAATTAGTTCGGAATCGAGCAACAATTACTCGATTTTCGTCCTCAAATCGTCTGTCAAACTCGTCCCTCGCAATCAAACGAGCCTAAACGATCCCAAACGAGCCTAAACGATCGCCGAGCAGTTCGACTAAACGATAAAAGAACAATTCGCCGACCTGTCAACACAGCCGCGACACATAAATTCGATAAATCCGCGATTAGGTGTTCGCGGCGTTGCGCGAACAGTAATTTTTTGGGGGGGGGAAAATAGCCGGCGAAACAGGAGGATTTGCATAAACCCGCGATATCGGGTTACAAGAGGCTCTCCGGCAGAACTCGATACGGTACGGAAAGAAGCGGCTTATTACCCGAAATCCTCGGAATTCGCCTGCATCCGCGATGCTTCCCCCTCCCCCTCTCCGGCCCCGGCGACGGGAAAAGAGTCGTGTAATATATACTCGGCTCGTACCGTGTACGCGGAGGGAAGGACACAGACGGTCCATGTATTCTCCGATAGAGAAATACAATTGTCGATGCGCGGTGGCGCAGCTGCATAAGGAAACTCGCGTACGGAGAGAGAGAGAGACGGAGAAAGCGAGAAAAAGCGAGAAAAAGCGAGATACGGAGAGAGAAAGAAAGAGATGGGTAGATAGATAGAGAGAGACAGAATGAAAGAAAGATATATATAGAGAGAAAGAGAGGCGCAGGGAAACCGTACCGATCCGATAAGAATCTCATTGTCGTCGGTGGTAGCCGGTGTGGAGGAGCCTTTAGAGGCGACCCTGGGGGAGGGAGGCACGGCTAGGGGAGGGGGGAGGGGAGGGGGGAAAGGCCGCGGCGACCGCATCGAGCAAATTGCAACTCTGTCGAAACTATCGGACCGAGCGGATCGCCGGGAGAAGAATGCGCGACACGATTGTTAGGGTCTGGTTAGTCCCGGGCACCTTTTCATCGCGTACGTCCCTGTCGTGGTGTAACCTCCTCCGCGATGATAACATCTCTGGAACACTGGGGCGACATCGGTCTCTCCTCTCTTCCTCTCTCTCTCTCTCTTTCCCTGAACCCTCTTTCCATCTATTTGTCTCTCCCTTTTTTCCTTCGCTGGCAAACAGAAAGAGAAGGACGCAGAGGGAGGGGAGGGAGGGGGACAAGTTACACACCCTGTTTCCTTGCCCTATTCTTCGCATGCATAGTTGGGTTTATCTGGCCCCGGAGAGGCCAAATTGTCATTCGATGCCATGAGAATTCGATTTCCAGCCGAGTTTTGCGGTGACAAGGGTCCCCGGGACTCTCCGGGCCCTCCTCTCCCCCCTCCCGCCCTCCCCCTTCTCGGCGAGTGGAATCCTCCTACCCTGTCGTCGCCGGACCTAATACCGACAATATTGTGAAGCGTCCTGTATCGTGTGTCCTGCGAGCGGGTAGCATCGCGATCGGGCGGAACAGGTACACGCACATTCAGCAAGACGATAGTTTCTTCGAGGGGGCCCCCACGACTGTTTTTCCCGTGGACGACAATGCCGCGGGAGAGAACTCGTGCCCCTTCGCGAGCGACCGGCCTTCTTTTGTGAACCGGAACCGCGCGGCCCCTTTCGTTCGTCTCGCCGGGGAGAGATGCAGATGGTTACTTGTAATTTTCAGTAGGTCGACTCACTTTGAGCGGAAACGGGCTCCTCGCCGGATAATGGAATCGAAACAGTGCGGAATCGGCTCGGTCGCAACGAGCCGCGCGGCGGCAGCGGTTTCCTCACGGGCCGTAGGAACATTTCTCTTCGGGTCAGGTCGGCCTTGCGAACGGCGCAAACATTTTCCTACGATGAAACGCTTTTTCCGCTGGGTTCTCGTTGGAAAAAAAAACAACCGAGGACTCAACGATTTTTTAAACGATCGTATAATGATTTTAACGACAAAGTTTATGCATTCGATATTTTTAGAAAATATAACGACGTGAAAATTATTGGAAAAAGTTGGTGCCGGAGGAAAGCGGAGTGACACGTGCACGTTTAACCCTTCGCGATAGTATACAATTTATTCTTGGCCATTAAAGCTGCGTATTAATTCTTTTATTAATTTTACACGAAATTAAAACACGTTATGCTGTATATATCTAAGATAATAAATCTTGTTTTTCTTTTCAATTTTATATAAAATTAAAACATATTATGCTGCATATATCTAAGCTAATAAATCTTGTTTTCCTTTTAAATTTTGCACAAAATTAAAGCACATTATGCTGCACATGTCTAAGCTAATAAATCATATTTTCCTTTTTATTTTCACATAAAACTAAAATACATTATGCCACATGTACCTGAGTTAATAAATCCTGTTTTCCTTTTTAATTTGACGTAAAGTTAAAACACATTCTGCCGCATATATCTAAGCTAATAAATCTTATTTTCCTTCTGAATTTTTGTATATTACGTATTACTGTCCTTTCAACGAAAATCAATTCCAACCAACATGGAATCTATAAAATTAATTAAGTATAAACTTACGATTAATTAATTAAGTATGAGCGAGCACAAAGGGTTGAATATATTTTAATTAACGTTTCGAGGATTGGAAAGATTTCTTAAACGCAACGACACGGGGATGGAAATTGAATCGAACCCGCCTCCATCCTCGATTAGAGAGCGTTGATGGCCGACCGTCGCGCGTGATTTACGACGCCGCACACCCCCGCAGCCGCATTGTACAACGTATCCGTTTTTTGCGGCGCGGCAGACGGGGGAAAACAATTCCGCTGAAAAGTCCCACGTAAGGTGAACTAAGATAAAACGTATATAAACGGCCTTGTCGGAGTGTCGTACAAGTTTCCCTTCCAAATGTCCCCCGTATTAGCATATTACGGTCGTTAAGGCGTAGCGACGTGTCGCGGCCGTGGGGACAAAAAAAAAAAAGAGTCGAAAAAGAAAAAAAATTAGCAATCGCGTGTTAAACCCGTCGAATCGTTCGGCCGGCGTATATACGCCGGAATTAGCATTTTTTCGTGACCCGTGACGGAAGGCATATTCCTGCGGCGCTCCCCGTGCCGCGTATTCCGACAATTTTATTACATCGAATATCATTTCACGCTCGACAATGTTCCCCTTTTATTCCCGTTGACGGCCGCCAACGCTTCTCTCTCTCTCTCACTCTCTCTCTCTCTCCATCTCTCTCTTTCCTATTCTCACTCTTTCTCTCTTTTCATCTTTCTTTCTCTTCCTTCTTTATTTATAGTAATCGTAAAAGCTACGACGCCGCTCGAAAAAGTTGCTTTCCCTGGGAACCTAATTAAAACAGACTCTCGCAGAAAGAATAATTACAAAGCTATGACGTCATTATCGCGTGTTTGATTCAATAAACAGTAGCAACTCTTTCTAATTAGGCTGCAACTGCTTACGCAATTTTCCACTTTCGTGAACTATTCCTGTCTTTATTCACTAAAAATTATTCCCCGGATAATCTTTTCCTTTACATTTTAATGGTACGAGGTATGGTATAATGATTTTATTAATATTTGGCTTCTTTAACCGTTTGCACTCGAATGGGGTCTTTGAAGCGCCAATGAAGATTGTTATGTAATTAACAAAATAATGTCGACGTTATTAAATACCATTTTTTGTTAAAAGCATTACAGTTTTACGAGTCACAAGACTAAATCTTATATGGCAAATTATACTAAGTACTATACTATAGCTGATCAGGTTATGTTATGTCAAAATAGCAATTTTGGATCTAAGTTTAATATTCTTCTGTCCCAGAAATCGTGTCGATTGAAAAATTCCTAATCTCAATGTGAAGACAATGGTACGTCAAGGGGTTAATTAACAAAGTTTAGACAAATCGAAAGAAAGACTCGCCGGCCGTTCTTCTACGTTACAAACCGGCCGACCGATTCGATTAGCGCCGCTTAATCCGACGAAGTTTCGTTCCGCGCGAATCAACAAAAGGGCCGCTCGAGGAAAAACGGGAAAACTCGGAAGGGCGGGAGGCGGGAGGAGGAGAATCGACTTAATCCCGGGTACAGGTAATCTGCGTGCACGCGAGTCGCTGTTGCGCGTCCGGGCACGGTTGTCCCCGGTGTCTGGGAAACCGGCGTCCAGACAGCTTCGTCCGGTATTTTCGGTGATCCGGTTCCGCTATGGGATTTTAATCCGGCGGACCTATCCGAAAAGGAAAAACGCCGCGCCACACCCGCCCCGCGGGAACTTTCCAGACTGTCGGGAATCGGCGCGGAGAGCGAGAGACGAGTTCGAGACAGTTTCCCCTCCCCGCGCGGAAAAGCCGATACCCTGCAACGATGGAATTATAGTACGCGAGATTCCGTGTCTCGCGTTCGTTCCTCTTTCTAATTGAATTAAACTTCCCTCTGTTACGTGCACTACGTAGCCGTTCAAAGGGATCCACGGCAATCAACTTTTTCCTTCTTTCTTCTCTTTTTTTTCTTCAGACCGGAAGTTCGCGAATTGCCCCACCCTCCTCCTAGAATCTCTCTGCAAATCTTGTTTCTTCCCCGTCTATTTTTTTCGTTCGGTCCTCGTGATCGGCGGATCGTGAATGGACACGCCGGGATTACAGTCGTCCCGAGTTCGCTGTGACCAACTTTTGGCCAACTTTTCTTCTTCTTTTTTTATTCGCTGCGCAGGGACGCCGGATGAATTTGTTTTATTTCAGTCGCTCCGCAGTTTTGCCAACAAGCGATTTTTTACGGGGCTTCTTCTGCGTTGGACGATTTCGTGGTTTTGTTGTGCGAACCCTTTAAGTGCAGATTTGAAGATTTTTAAATGCACCAGGAGTGGTGCTTGGAGATATTTTCTATGGCGAACGTGATAAAAAATTATTGTAACGTTTATGCGTTTTTTCGTTCTGTTTAAAATAGTGTCATTATGGTTGCAATGGCGATTGCCGCGATTAAAGTCACGGAAGTGACGAAAATTGTTAGGTTATGTCTATAATTTCAACCCTTTGCACTGTGACGTCATTTAGGACTATGATTACGACTGTTTTGTCTTCATTTTCTTGATGCCATGAGATTGAGCCATGATGTCATGACATGAGATGATTCTACTGTCCCGATTGTCCTCGTTCACTTTCATTCCCAAATTTCGATGACAGGGGATTCAAATTTCGTTTCGATTTAATAGAAATAATTGGAAGCCATATTTATCGTGCTCGGAGCGTTCGTCAAGGATCTGACTCGTTATTAAAGTGCAAGGGGTTAGAAAAATGTGGAACGTCATTCTTGTCTTAAGAAAGGCTCGTTCCTAACCTCTCCAAGGAGGAAAAGGCGCTAATCAATGTAATTATCGTAGCAATTATAGTCGAAAGGGTAAAACCTCGAACCGGTTGAAGCACGATCTTTATAATTCCATAATTATCATCAAATGGTATCAGAAAACAAATGTGAAACAATGTGAGACAACTGTGAAACTGTGACTGATGACTGATGGCTGTGAAAATGATTGATCATTGACCCCTTGCACTATAATCTATTAAATATGAAAATTATTCATTTCTCCTAAATCGAAATCAAATTGAATTTTTCTATTATTAAAATCTTGAAATGAAAAAAAGTATCTGTCGAATATTAGCCAATAACAATAATGTTAAAAAACCGGATTTAACCGTGGCATTTTGATTTTCAATTGAACGGTAACTCGTCGAGGGTCTAGAGGAGACGCTACGCGTGGCTGAATGGAACGTGTGCCCCCTCCTTTGAATCGTATAAACGGCCCAAATGGGGAATTCGGCTTTTTTTATGGGGCCAAATTACACGGACCATGGCATGTCGTTCAAAAACGGAAATCCCTTGTCGCCGGCCGATGAAAGGCGGCCGATATCGAATGACTCTCGGATTTTTCCCAGAAGTGTTCCGTTTGATGCCGGGCGTTTAACTACGCCGTGGACTTAATAAAATCCGTGTACTATTTCAGCTTATCCCCGGAGGAGTCATCCAATGATCCCGGTCTGATAGAAATCAAACACTGGCGTGACATCTTGTAAAAAACCATGTATTAACAATCCACCGAATTCCTCGGATATTTAGAAACCTTTGTCAAAGAAATGTTATGTATTTATGCTAAAATGTATTTATGCTAAAATCTATTACATAAATATTAAATTTTAGATTTTAAATATTAAAAAAAGATTTCAGAGAAGAACGTAATAATATTTTAAATTGATTGAAGTTATTAATGACAGTTATTATATAATAGAATAATAGTGAATTCAACATATAAAATATAACAATAACTTAACCCTCTTTAATTCTCTCAGCCTTGCAACCACCTTATAAACTACCAAATTATGTTACACCTACATAACATCTAGCAGTTATTAATTGTTATACGCTACAACGAAAATATTTCTCGTCACGATCTCAGCGAAATCCCTGAACGTCCCGAGCCGAGTAAAATTAGCAATAAAAATTGTTCAAGCAGTGCGAAGCCTACCAGCGCGCCTCAAAATCACGACGTCCAACAACACGCGCTGAAAGCAATGCTTCAGCGAGCCTAAGCGCGCGAGGACTATTCCGTCAACGATAAATCCTCGTTGCCGCAAGAGCCGGTGCTATCCAGACTGTCAAAAAAAAAGAGAGAAAAAAAAGGGAAGTTGAAGCTCCAAGGCTTTCAAGATACCGAAGAATCCCGAGCGCGCTTCGGGGCCCGGAGATAATATCAAATGATATTCCCGAGTCGCGCGCGAAAGTTTGCAAACAAGAGTATTCGCCGCAATCTTATCTGCGCGGGATCTTTAGCCGTTTCTCTATCTGAGGCAGGCGTGTATCTCTCGAGGGTGGAAATAATTTTCCGCTCAGGATCAGAAAGACAGCGAAGAGAAGAGCGGAGAGAAGAGCGGCGGCGTGACGGAAAGACAGCGAGAGAGATGATACACGGGGCTCGGACAGATGTTGTACGCTCTACGGTGCCTGGTTCCTTTACGTGTGATCGATCTAATCCCCCGATTCGTACGCGGCGTCGCACGCTCGCGACGGATTAGAGGCGAGTGCACACGCGCGCCACGTGCGCTCGCGCGCGCGCGCGCGCGGATCACAAAAGGATCCGTCGCGAATCGATCGATCGGTCGGGGACCTGGCTCTCTCTCTCTGGCCTGGCACTTTCGGCCGGAGGAATCGTCGGCACACGTGAGAAGCGTCTAATTAACGTGGCTCGTTCGCTCATCAGCCTCAATTAGGCCGATTAATTCGTCTCGTTACGCTACGCGCGGCGCCGCGCGCGCATTTGCATCGTCAGCGGCTCGCCTTTTTTTTCTTAAAGGCCGGAACGGGGCGACGCCGGCACCTTTATACGGGGTGTAACGGGGAGAACGGTGTCCTTGAACACCTTCTGCCTATTCTAGGTATTTATTCTAGGTATTTATTCTAGGTACTCATTTTAGTTATAATATTGTGTTATATACAGAATTTATTTAGTTTCATTCTGTTACCTTCTTAACCCCTTGCAGAATTTCTTTTAGAGCGACTTGACCAGCGCTTGTTTGTAATTGATAAGTACATTGTACATTTTATTGATTTGTGAGAGAGATTTGTAAATAATATACAGGGCCTTGTTATACTATGTTGGCTTATTTTTGTTTAATTTTTATTTTTTAACATTTGATACAGAGAATTTTTATTTTGCAGAAAGGTCTGCGTTCTACTAAGCTACCACGTGGTAATCATATTTATTGAATATGCCAATCTTTGCTTCAGGGTTTAAATATTGATGACACGAAGATAGAATTTTAAAAGCCGATAATAAAACATACATATTTAATCAGTTAGCGATTCCAACTTCTTCGATAAGTGTGCGAGTTATTGTAATTGTACTGTATCTGTTTAATTCTCTTCAAAATATACAATTTTATGATATAGTAAGCTATTAGTATGAGCCGTACAAGTTCATACAAATTCACAGTCAGTAAAATAAATGAAATCAGTAAAAAAATATTTATAATATAAAAATATCAGTAAAATAAAGTATGTTCAATTTCACACGCAATCGCGTCGATTTAAAGCAGACAAATTACTCCAGACGAAGATGAAATCTGACGCTCTAATTAAATCCATTGCTCAAAGCAACATTATTCAAACATTCGTGTTACGTTTTCCCAGTTAATCAAGATTCTACCTCATCGTCTAAAATAAATAAATTAATCCAAAATAATTCCGAATAAATACAGTCTTTTAATGGTAATAAAGTAACGCGTTTTAATTACTTTTCGAATTCGCCGAGTTTAATGTTAATTAAAACACTCCGCAGAAAGTTTCGTTGCTAAAATAAACGTGCCGCCGACAAAACGTAATATAGCATAGAAAGCGCCGGTTATTTTAAACTAACCCACATAGCGCCGCGCGAATCAACAGTTACACACTGTTATACCGTCGCCCTGGCCGGCGAACTTTTGCTCGCAAGCAGTTATGGACAATAGTGTATTAATCATCGGCGGTCGACGTCCCACGCCATTTTGACTGCCGACAAGTGTGGGACGTGGTACGGGATTCAAATTACCCTGACATCTTGTTCCGAAAACAATGAATTACTCATGGGAACACCTAATACGCGGATTATGCTGTCCCCCCCGGTGGACGAGAAAAAAAAGGAGAGGAGCATTTACATATTCGTCGGCGGGAGTATCCCTTATGTCCATTAGAAACCGGGGGCGTCCTCGTCCCGTGCACGTTGATTTCGGATACGTGGCCGCTATCGATTTCCCGGGTCCCCGCTCTCTATCGTCCGAGTCCTCCGAAACTGTCTGCCGGTTTATCATTAAGCAAATTTGCGGAAAGCGTTATCGCCCGACCGCGGAGGAATCGGCCGACCGTTTTAATCCGTTCCCGATCTCGGTCGCCGTTCGGGCCGGCGTTTTATCCGGAGAGAGAAGGCTAGAGAGAGAGAGAGAGAGTGAGAAAATGACAGAGAAATAAAGAGAGCTACAGAGAGAGAAAGAGAGAAAATGACAGAGAAATAGAGAGAGCTACAGAGAGAGAGAGAGAGAGAGAGAAAATGACAGAGAAATAAAGAGAGCTACACAGAGAGAGAGAGAGAGAGAGAGAGAGAGCTACAGAGAGAGAGAGAGAGAGAGAGAGAGCTAAAGAGAGGAAGAGAAAAAGAAAAAGACAGAGAGAGAGAGAGAGTGAGAGAGATAAAGAGAGCGAGCGAGAGAGAGATAAAGAGAGCGAGCTAGAGAGAGATAAAGGGGGGAATAGAAAAAGAACGAGGAAAGAATGGTCCCGGTTTGAAACTAGCACCGGAAGATATGGATTTCTACGCGAGACCTCCGGTTTATCTAAATCCACTTGCCAGGCATCGCGGCGCGGAGTCGAAACCGCGTCTCTTCCCGGATGCCTGCCGAATTTTCACGAATTCCGTTCGCCTCGCCCTATATTTCTACTCTCAGCATCCTGATACATCGCGACACGATATTGTCATGCTGCTAAAAGGCACGTAGACTTCGTGAAACTGAATATCTCCTTCTGTCCACTTTATTTGCAATTACCGCATTGACTTAAAAACCACTCGTCGTAAATCCATCATATATACATAACCTTACTTTATTACATAACCTTGATAACGAGACAAATAAGAAATTTTTATTACTAGCTGACGTACAAATAAACCAATCCAGGGCAGAAAGAAAAGAACAATATCACCGTTCTTTTTTTAAAAAACAATTCCTCGCGAATAATTTTACTTAGTCAATTTTACTTAGTCAATTTTGCTGAGGTCACTCAAAGTGCCTCGACAGAGGCTGTCCATTTTATCTATAAATTCAGAATATCTCAGAGGCTCTGAAAGATAGTGACGAAATGTTTAAATCATTACTCGATCCTCTTGATATTCACTCAGCGAACTAATTTTCTCATTAGCAACCTCTAAAACGTTTAAATAGACATTTAAACGGATTTAAACGCGAAGCAGTGACTTTGGTCGATCGACGGCAGCATCGTGGCCCCGGCAGGGATAATAGATAATTTTCTCCCTTCTTCGACATTATCTTGCACAATGGACGAGAGGATGTGTACCGGCGAACGGTGGAAAGAGAAATGGTTACCAGACAGGAAGCACACAGCCCGTACACGGTCGAAGGGAAGGCAGAAAACGAAGGAGCCGCGGCGAGGCCGCTCCTCTACAACGGCCGTGCCGGGGCCCGGGGTCTCTCCGGGCCGTTCGGTTGGTGGATCTCGAAGCTTATCGTGATCTACCAGGCAAAAGGGCTCGCTTCCTTCAATTAACGAGGAAAAATGGCCGGCCCCGGCACGGCTACATCTTTATTTTCCGCGGCCCCCGCGCTGTATCGGTTCCCCCGCGTGAATTATTAAAACGGCACCAGCCCACCCTCTCACACCCCCTACCCCTTCCCCTTCCCTCTCCTTCCACACAGGGATCCCTCGATCGCGATTGAAAGGAAAGGGATCCACGGTGTCGCGCCGCGCGGCGTTGCCTCGCGGAACGGGCCGCATTCCGGCCCCGTGGTTCCGCGCGTGTAATTTGGATAAATACTTGCGGCGGTCGCGCGCGGTTTCGGGAATGGCCGGTTCGTGCCCGCTTGACACAGGATATTTAAGCCGCAGACTCTCCGTTCCGCGGGCTCGAATTACCTAAACGCAGGAATTCTCCGATTGCGAATGGGGTCCCAGCGGGTTAATGGGCAGGTGTCACGCCGATGGTATTTCACTCGGCCACTCCGCGCCCGCGGAGCACCGGCCAAAGCGCCGGTTACTAAATAGCAAGAACCGGCCCCTGCTTAACTGATGAATGGCCGACCCTCTGCGCGCTCGGTTTAGATCGGTGAAACAGGGGTGGGGGTGGGGGGGGGGGGGGGGGGAAGAACGCGAAAATGGCACGCCGATTGTCCGCAACGATTGTCCACGGTCCTCGGGGGACCCCGTCGATCCGGCTACGAAAACTGGACAGCGAATTAACACTTTGCCTGCGTTGATCTTTTTAAGGTAACTGCGAAATGCGAGATATTGTAGAAATATAGAAATAGTGAATATACTTGGAAAAAAGTTATTGTTGATTATAATTATTAATACTATATAAATGTTTTATGTTTTATATCGACATATAATTATAAGAAGAACGATTTTGCAATCATCTTCTCTTCACTTTTTTCTTTAGAATTTTTGTTATTTATTTTTCAATTATTTTTTCTTATTTTTATATTCTGCAACATTCTTAGTGTATTACTATTTATAATTAACTTCAATGAGCATGGATTCGTGGTCTAACATTGTTACGATCGGTTACGATAACATATATTTATCCTGTAGGTTATGCTTTAATTATGTACATATATAATACTAAAATTATATAATAATATTAATAATAACAATAAACTTCTATCGAAGACTTTTTAAAGTTCCTCTTTAAATTATTATTAATCGAACCATCTTTCTGCTTACACAATGGCACCACCAATACTGAAACACCCTGTACATCCACATCAATAAATAAATAAAGACATAGAAGAAACAAAAATTGCCTACAGGAAAAATTATCGAACAATTGCTGGCCAACGTAGCTGTGAAAGAAATCATAGTGTAAAGGGCTTAACCCTTCGCGATTACGCGTCGAATTCGGCATCGATTTTCGCGGTAATAGTTACTTATTTTTGCTGATTTACGGTGTATTCGTGACCAGCGCTACAATTACTCGGTATGTTAGAACAATTTCAGAGTTTCTCAATTGTTCCGAATGGGTTGTAAAATGACACACGAGTGTGCACGGTTAAAGTGCATGTCGCTGGATTTTATGGATTCGCCGTAGAAATCTGGAGGAAAGCGAACCAAAGGCAACGGCATATAATGAGACGCTTTCTAATTAAAATAGCACGTGGTGGAAGACCTAAAACTACCTGTAGTAACTCGTTGCATAGTGTGTCACCGGGTATAATTTGAAATAGCGAGTTACGATGGTTAAACAATACAGTTCATAGAGTAAAGTTCTATTGACTCTAAATTTCCATGCAATATATAATATTTTATTAACAAAATTACTAGATCGAATGGAAGAAGGAATTTTTTTTATTTTCATTAAAAGAATTTCAAAATGTTGTACTTTTCAATCCTTGCAAATGTTTCAGAAAAGAGACAAATGTCTATATATCTTCTTCATCTTACGATCAACGAAGGCAATTTTTATTTTACTTAAAAATCCACGATTCACCCTATTTATATAACCATAAATCGCGAATATACGAAACACAATTTTTCTCAAATAGCAAATTGCAGTGTCACGGGAAACGGAAAATTTGTTCGCGACCGAAAGTAGGACGAGTTTGTAGACCGAAGCTCTCCCTTTACAACGGCCCCCCCTAAAACTAGATATACAATTTTTTTTTAGGCAGTTCCACTGAGGTACACGCAACGAGGGTTTTACATGATCGAACTAGTCCCTGTTTCACGGAAACGTCTAAAAAACATCGTACGCGAAGCTTTAAAGAGCCATTGTCGAGCGGAAGCTTTGTTCTCCGAGTCCATTATAGATTTGGTACGCGTGAAGGATTTTTGTAAAGTTTTCAGAAAAATTCTATCGCTTTTTTTTATAAAACAGTATTAAAAATCTCTTCGTTTACTATTTACCGAGTTCGGTTTTTTATTACGAACGGAATACAATGTTTGCTGTGCATACGTAGAGACGGGAACAACCGCGGTGTAATAAAATTTTTCAAACGCTCGATAAGATAGCTGGGAGGTGTCGTTTTCGGGCCGACCGGGATTAGAGTGACTAATCTAATTATACCGTATATTCCATGGATAACAAGTCGAGTACGAGCGCATAATGGAGTTTTGTTCATACGACGAGCACCGACCGGCGTGATAGTTGTAATTGAACAAGGAGATTTCATGATTTCATAGCGGGCGTGAAATATCGAAAATCGAGAGAGAGAGAGAGAGAGAGAGAGAGAGAGAGAGGCGGCGCGCTCGCGACTCTTAATCCCCGCGCGGAACGAGAGCCGGGTTTCATTTTAATCCGAAATATGTAACAATAAATACCTGGACAGCGACTAATACTTAATAATGAAAAAGGATTTACAGACGGCGGCAGCTACAAAAACGTTCGACGGGGAATACCCCGAACAGATTCATGGCGGTGTGCCGGTCGCCGTCGGCGAATTAATAAATTAAATAAATATCGAATTCCAATTTCTTCGGAACCCGTTCGATTCGTTTCGCGCGAATTAAAATACAAAGCAATCGCGGTGTTTGCACGGTGACGGGGCGCCGTGCTGTTGGCGAGCCGGAAAAATTGTTGCTGAAATCGATGCGTTAGAGTAAATTACAAGATCTTCGCTTCGATGTTTTTATTAAAAATATATCGCGGATCAAAAATTGTTGAAATTGATGTGGTGTATAGAAACTATAGTATTGCAATGGTTAGAATAGAAAGTATAGTATTGCAATGACCAGAGCAGAAACTATAGCATTGCAATGACCAGAGCAGAAACTGTAGCATTGCAATGACCAGAATAGAAACTATAGTATTGCAATTTGGTTACGAGTAAATTTTTAAGTTAATTATTGAGATGCCTATTAACACTTTACCACTCCAATAAGCTTAAAAACTGAATAAAATAAAAGCATTTTATCCAATCAAATTAAAATTGAGAAGCAAAGTTACACAAAGGTTTATTCTAATAAAATTAGAAAAATATAATAATAAATTGGCTTACAAATTATTTTTTAAATCAGAGAAACAATTCTGATGATAAAAGTGCTACAACCGACAATTGCCAGTACTCGGAAACAAAATCCTTCGCTCCAGCCACGAACAATTCGCCAGACAAGACGGAAGCAAAACCAGCGGACAGTTCTCCATAGACAAAGGACATCTAATCACCGCGGAGGTAAAACAAATCTCAGTTCCGGCGGTAAAAGCGTGAAACACGGCCAGCGGGAAAGAGCGTTCCGTGTAACAATTTCTACCTCGGCGTAGGAGACTTAAACAATCACGGCGCGAGGCGTTAAAGAACGAAACAAACGCGCGGGCAGGTCCCCCCCCCCCCCCCCCCATTTCTCCGAACAGTTGCAGAAAAATTCCGCTGGCCCGTAAAGATCCGCGGCTCATAACAGAGCCCGGAATGTCGCAGAGCCGTGGTAGCCCGGCTAGAAATTCTCTCTCGCAGGTGCGCGAAGAGGAAGCGGTACGAAAGCGTGTGGAACGGTCAGAAATTAAGGAAGCGTCGGCCGGGAGGAGAGGACGAGGGAAGGGCGTGCGGATGTTGCACCCGTGGAACCGGGGAGAGAGAGACAGACAGACAGAGAGAGAGAGAGAGAGACAGAGCGGAGGACACCGTGGGCGATAATTAAGACGGACGCTGATTTCGCGATAGCGGCTTAGTCCTCACGACGACGAGGACCCACCCGCCCTCGTAAGTACAGGAGGTAACTGTACTCTCGCGCCGCACACGAACCGTCCCAATATACGGTCCCGCACACGCTCCCTCGACCGACCCGAGTAAGAATGCATGCACGTTGACCGGTGCACGCACACGTGCACTTGGGGGAAGGGGAGGGGGAAGGGGGAGGGAGGGACAGCACCGTGTACAGTGCCGAGCGTGCACTCAAACTCTCCATTATAGCCGAGGTCTCCACGGTTCTCCTCTTAGTAGTAAGAAGATTCCATAGTCGGTCCACGAGGGGGGGTGGGGTGGGGAGAGGAAGGCGGCGGAGAGGCGAACGAGGTGGAGGGTGGTGGTGGTGGTGGCAGTCGAGAAAGAAGGAGAAAGAGGGAGAGTGAGAGAGAGGCGGCCGGGACAAGATAGAGAAAGGACATCCCGGAGCATCTCACGGGGGGATGTCTACGGTGTGCGCCTCGAGGAGTCGAGCGGCCCAAGATTTATCGGCCTCTTACCGATACTGAGCCGTGCTCAAAATGCTGCAAAACACGGGGCGAGTGTGTGCGGGGGGGTCTTCCCGTATATATACGGCCCTGAGCCGGATAACGAGGCGCTACCGCCACGGTAAATAGCCCCCGGTCATTTATTAGCTGAATTTATCTTGCCACGCGTCGAACAAAGGGATACGGACTATACGGCGTGCTTGTTGTCTTCTCTTCGGATCCTCCGCCCGCGCGCGCCCCTCCCCCCGCGCCGGCCTTGTCCTCGCTCTTTTACCTCGAGGCTTCGCTCCGTCTCTCTTTCTCTCGCTCCCTCTCTCTCTCTCGCTCTCTCTCTCTATCTGCTCGCTTCTCTACGATTCTCCCGGTTATACGGGAACGCCGGTGTGTCCCGGCCGCCCTCAACCCCACCGGCGGGGAATCACCCGAGGCACCTGCGTGGTGGTTCGCCTTATCTCCGTGAGACTATCTGCTGGCCGGAATTATCGGTGAATCCGAAAAATGACGGTATTAAGATTGGCGCGGTTGCACGGAAAACGAGAGAGAGCGAGAGAGAGAGAGAGGGATAGAGAGGAAACGGGAGAGGGGACCCCGTGTACGAGAAGAGCCAGGGAGGAAGAGGCAACGATGGTAGGTACGAGAGACGGAGAAAGAGTGTACCCGTGTATACACGGTCGGTCCGTCCGCCGCGGATGAGCATGGGGGCATAGCGGCCACGGCGGAGGGGCAAGGTAACGGCCACGTAAAAGGAAACGCGTGTTGTACGTGTGCGGAAAACGCCCGGCCAGATCCCGCGAGCGTTGATTTGCAATCGTACGTGCGCGGACCGGAATCGGTACCAACCCGAAGCTCGGCGGGCTCTCTCTGTTCTGCTCTCCTCGGCACCGCTCCGCACCGCTCTGCTCCGCTCTGCCACCGCGCCGGTAAGATAAGTATGCGCGCGCTTTAACGGCCAGGATATCGAACCGGTTTTTATGGGCTCGCTTAATTTGCCGGTGGTGCGTGGCACCGCGAATTGTTGCGCCTCGAAAGTCATCCGGCCGCCGGCCGGGTACCCGGCGGTCATGGTTTTCGGGGGTCGGGTTCGCCGGTGCACACCCGACGAACAGGTGGGGGCATGATGGACGCTGATGGGCTCGGATAATTCATTCAACGACGCCCGGGAAAAATTTCTTCCGGCCCCGTACCGGGCACACGGCTTTTTCTTCGAGCCATTTCTCAACCCCCGCGCTTCCATTCAGCTTGATGTTAGGGGAGACTTCGCTCCCTGTAATTAACCCCTTGCTGGATGATGCCGAGTCAGAGCGCTGTTATTACTCGGCTCTTTTAAGGCGATGCGAGCTGCCTCTGTTGGCCATGCTCGAGCATTAGTCCTTGCACGGCGATGGCCGTTTTCACCGAAATTGCCGGAGATCTGAATTCTTTTCTTTCGGTGAGGTTAGTCTACATTGTTGTGCTGGATACAATAAGGAATTCGAAGTTGATTTACACATCTGTTATGTAATTACAAGCCTCCAGGAATGCCGCAATGAATGTTAAAAGGATTAATAATATTACTATTTAGATAATATATTAATATTACTATTTTATAAGTATTGAAATTATAGATAAAAATTGGTAGTAGTAAAGGCCATATGTCGTATTTTAATTTTCAATAACTACCATTTGTTTCGTCTATAAAATAATCTTCTTAACATTCATTGTGACATTCTTGGAGGATGGTGATTTTTCTCATGTTTTCACAACTTCCCATTCCAATTAATCATTTTTCCATAAATATATAAAATTCTCAGTCTACTCGAAAACTCTTTCGTCTTCTCCTACATTTTTAAATAGTAATCTATAGTATCCGATCGTAATTAAGTCTTTGTATTTTAAGCTTGAAAAATGTTATTTAAAACAATCATCGTTACGTGTAGAATGGCCTAACGAACTGTTTTATTTCCGTCCCGTCTTGTCGATCTAATTTCGTATGTTGTTACGTTGGTCACACGTTTAGTATGTCTTTGGAATACCGCTCACGAACCACGAGCACGCGCGTGACTTCTTGGTCAAACAGAGAGTGAATGATGTCATTCCCAAGAGTCTGCGCTATTAGATGAGCTTTTTCTATTTTCCCGGCTTGAGTCAGCCGTCTTGAGTCATTTGAAGCGATAGAAAGAACTGGGTCAATTTTAAGCTCATGGTTTTTATAATCAGGTTACGCCAAGAAAGAAGATGCCGATCTTTTACACAGCGATCCCTTTTACACCTTCATTAGTAAATTACAGCCAGAATATTTTTAAAGGCGAAAATTGATGACGACAAATTCAATTCAGCGATTT
This sequence comes from Augochlora pura, assembly GCF_028453695.1. Classification (NCBI taxonomy): domain Eukaryota; kingdom Metazoa; phylum Arthropoda; class Insecta; order Hymenoptera; family Halictidae; genus Augochlora; species Augochlora pura. Next base: position 21,027,628 of record NC_135777.1, on the reverse strand, counting down.
TAATATTGCTTTCGCGAATAATAAGTATAAATATTGAATAGCAAATATGAATAACGAATAGCAAATATAAATAACGAATAGCAAATATAAATAATAAATAACAAATATAAATAACGAATACCAAACTGTTTATTGTTAAAACATCAATGTTCATTTCATCGTGGCCCGTCTTTATTACAAAAACGACGAAACACGCATAAACGCATAATGTTCGACATATAATTAACCCCGGATGACACGGAGCATCACTTTTCTTCAGCTGACGCACGGAAGGTTAAACAATAACTAATAACGTACGAGAGTCCCCGCGCATATTGCGAGGCACGGAGCTAATGACTCTTGCAACCGGATCCTTCGTTTTGCTTCACCATGGTCCCGCCTCTGTCATCCTTCTTCGGCCGACACACGCCGCCCGGTATTTTTATAACCCCGAACTAGTTCTCAGGCGACAAAGAACTTTAACTTATTTAGTTGTATAAATTTCAGAAAAGCGCCGGGATTAAACGTCGGCCCGGATAACTACACGCGTGAAATACTGGGTTCCGCGCGATTTTTCTCGCCCCTTTTTCCACCCTCGGAGCCAACCTACACCCCCCCCCCCCCCCCCCCCCCTTCCTCCAGTCTCTCCATAAATCAGATTCGCAAAGTAGAGTAACAGCGTAATACCTAAAGTCAACCGGCGATTGTTCTGTGAACTTGAACTGGGTATCGATCCTGCTTTCCATAATCCCTAAAAATTACAATGGCGCCTTACAGAGTGCCCCCCGCACACCATTACTCATTGGCGCAGCAATTGTAGTAACTGGAAATTGTAGAGAAAATTCTAGTCGTTTTGTATAGCTCCGACAATTTCTGATATTTTGGGCACGGTAATTTCTAATACCTAATTACAGTAATTTCTTATTTTATGTTCATGATATGAGTATTTTTATTGTAAATCGTCCCTTTGATTTGTTAACGTATCAAAAATATTTTATTCGGAGAAATAGATCATCAAATACTTAAAGTACTTAAATAATGAAAATAATATATTTCGATCTTTCATTATGTACAATGGTTCATAAAAGCATTATAAAAAGTAGCTCTAATAAATTATATGACTTAAATCTGTTGGAGAAGTTAGACAGAATAATTTATTGTACACTGACTAGGAACTCTGCTTCTATTTTCTTATTACTTGGAATGATAAAAGAAAATCCTTGCGTTTTTTAAAAAATTTTTAACTGAGAATTTTTAGATTCGTGAAATTTTTACATTTAAAGTCGTGGATAACTGCGATTTTCTTCATTTCTAATTGTCTATATTTCGTGGCAACGTTAACTATACATAATGGAATGGTATTCATCTTGGATATTTGTCTTTTTATTTTTTAGGAAATTACTAGCTATTTCCATATGGCACGAAATCATTTAATAAAATAATGCGATAAAATTTGTTTTCGATTCGTCTGAAATTCCTTTGTCGAATTCCAACAATTTCTCGAGAATGTTCATTCCGCTACCACATTCAGATGCATCAAGCACCCCTCGCAGTGTCAGTACCGAGTCCCCCCGATAAAATCGGATTCGTAGATAACCGAAGGAGTCGCCAATAAAAACCAAATAAAATATGTTCCTCGCGACGTCAATAACGTCGCAACAATTTCCAACTCTCTCTCTATCTCTCTCTCTCTCTCCCTCGTCCGTGTAAATTCTCAACACATACCTTCGGTAACGTCGCAGCGCTAACGATCGCGACAGGACCTCGCGACTCGTTAGATCCGGCAATCGATCAAGCTTCTCGATCCCCCTCGACCCCCTCGTCCAATAAATCCACCGTTAGCTAGAACCATAAAGTCCTGCCCCCCCCCCCCCCGCCAACGCGCCCCCGCCCCCTGTGAACGGGTCCTGGTCACCGGTGAACTCTTTCAACAACGTAATAAGCCGCGCGAAGAGGTCCGCGGCCGTGCACTCTGGTTTCCCGAGCCGGGAACCGCTCGTCCAATTACTGATTAACGATCTCGCCTCCGTAGGAAATAATTATAAAAGTCGCCGGAGAGTGCCACTTAACCCCAAGGGCGAGCAGCGCGACAGAGAAACGCGGCGCTCTCTCCTCGCTCCTCTCCTCTCCCCCCTCCCCCCTTCGGGTTTCTCTACCCGGTTCTCCGCCGGTCGTGGTCTCCGCGGATGGTCCCGACCCTGCGACCCTTTCAAGCCAGCACGGCCGGGGATCGGTACCGATCGACGGCGCCCATAAACCGATAAATCGCGGCGAGGCCACGTTCGCCCACGGGGGCGCGCCACGGCTTCCCTCCGTAGCCTTCACGGGCCGTCTCCGCGGACCCCGTGGACCCCGGGGGCATTAACGCCCGGGAACACGCCGTAGCCGGAGAGCCGGCTCTAATGACGTGACGAGAGCTCCGAGAGCGAGACGTGTCCCCGGTTAACCGAATGCATCGGCAGCTTGTACCATCGTCCCCCCCTCCCTCTTCTCTTCTGGTTTCCCGGCAGAGCTCGGGATACCCGGGATTTTCGATCCCGGGATGGAAACGCGTCGCTGATAAATTATTCGATGCCGACCGGCATCATATTTTACCCGCCCCTCGCCATCCACCGCGCGCCGCGGCTTGTTTCGCACCTCTCGCGCGAACCCCGCGATACTTGAATCCTGCGGATTGAGTTGTTTTTCTCGCGTTCGGGGCGATCACTCTTTCGCTACCTTATTTGTTGCGGCTCGCCGATGCCCCCTCCCTACCCCCTCCCTCCCCTCGTTCCAGCCGCGAAGGGCTGCTCCGACCGAGCTCCGCTCCGGGTGCAGACGTATTTTTGTTGGCCGGCTGATTGCTGACGTGGGGCGTGTCTTTTGATCGTAAACGGGATATTCGTCTTCGAAATTGGGGCGTGCTGACGTCCGCTTTGACGTTCCCGGTAAATAAATAAAATATATCATCGAGCTATAAATAAAATATATCATTATATGTATATAATAAATATTACGTTATATTTTATTACGTCAGTAGACAGATATACAAATGTTTTGTTTTTTCTAAAGCATTTATTTCTAAATAGCCTGTACAGATATTTGCAAAATAATAGTTGACGTTCAACCCCGTATGAAGGCAATATGTCGATTGAAACAGTAAGTATAAAATGTAATAACCAAACTGTGGATTTCTGTTTTTATTATATTACTAATATTATATATTCTAAAACCAGGTCTTTCTTTATGCATTTTCGTTTCCAGATTTTAATAACAGAAGAATTGATTTTTATCTCGATATAGAAGAAATTCTACGAGTGAAAGCAGAGTAAAAATTGTAAATCAAGTCCACATTTTTTCATGGCTGTGAAGCCGAAATAAAGATTATCTATCTAGAAGAAATTCGATTTCTCACGACGGTCTTGAAAAATGTTTGTTTCGTATAAATAATGTGGCAAGCACAAGGCGCGGCAGAATTAGGGAAACCGTGGTCAGGGTTGAATAATAGTAGCGAGCTGATTTATTCTCTTCCGGGGCGGATAGATGCGTTTACCATATCGAGGAATATATTCTTCACCGAGATAAGTAAATATTTAACGAGAATCCGAGCAACGCGGAGGGCTCGGCGAAGGAAATACAGCCGACACTCGTAAAAGCAGCGGGGGGTGTGCGAGCTCGCGGTAACGTACTCGAACGTCGGAAGTCCAGAGGAGAAGCCTAGAGCAGAGAGTGAGAGAGAGAGAGAGGATTCTGTGTACTTTTTGGACACCGTGTTACACATTAAGGGTTCTAAACCTATTAACGGGAGAGAGACGGCTCAAAGCGACGAGGCGGCCACGGGTGACGAAAAACACATTTCGAGGCTTGTATCCTTGAGGGGTGTCGCTTTCCACGCTGCTTAAGTGTCCCACCGGTGTCTTGCTACGTGCCGACAAGAATACTTTGTGATCCAACCTCCCCCCACCCCACACCGTTATCTCTGACACGGTGATACTTGTTAGCGGCTGCAGTCTTGAGACCCCTTATCGATCATCCTTGTGTCCGAAGTTTAATTAAAACCGGCGCGGCGCTCGGAAATTTAGCGAGCTGGAACAGACGATTGTATTTGTTTCTAACAAAAACGTATTCGGCTATTCTACGCTACGATACAGTACTGATTATAATAATGATTTCATACGAAGTATTGAACACAGTGTAACGGAACGAATAATGCACTATAGGATACTGCAAAGAACAGTGAATATATTTATACTATACTAAGCGAAAGAAATTTCTTATTGTCTGATCATTGTTAACCCTTTGCGGTCGTATGTCTACTCTCGGCCACCAAAGCGATTTATTTATCTTTTTTATTTTTACGTAAAATTAAAACATAATATTGTGTTACGTATATCTAAACATTAAAACGGAGTTAATAAATTTTCCTTTTCTTTCTTTTATTATTGTTATCTTATTATTACTGTCCATTACTTATTACTTATTATTGTCCACTGAAGGAAAATTAATTACGACCAGCATGACTGTATAAATTTAATACGACCCCAAAGGGTTAACGATGTATTAGCTTTTATTCAATTGAATATTGTTAATATTATTAAACAGAGCTCTATAGACAGCAATTTTTCACAGAAAATTTCCTACAGTATCAACTGCATTGTACGCCATGTTTGCCGACGAGCAAATTTCGCAAAAAAATAAATAAGCCTCGATCCAAAAAATAATAAAAACCGAACTCGGATTAATCGTCTCGCAGCGCCCCTGAAAAATATGCAATTCCACAAATATCCCGGAAGTTCCGCGGTGGCATCCCGACGGGAAGTGAATTTCCCCGGGAAGGAAAACCGCGAGGGAACTCGATCGTGGAAACGGGCGCCTGGTACGCATCGATAATTTCGAGTTTCGCGAGATTTTCGCCCCGGCGCGGTGGCGGTCTCCACGCTCGAGGCATCGATTCTTCTCGCGCTGTGGCTCTCTCTCTCTCTCTCTCTCTCTCTCTCTCTCTCTCTCTCTCTCTCTCGTGCTCGTGCTCGTCGGCTGCGGCCCCGCAATTTCATCGCTAGGAGGAAGGAAACCTGGCGGCGGCGGCGGCGGAGCGGAATTTCGACGTGACGTTCCGCGTAACTGTTCTAATTTGGCGGCGGGGCTCGGCTCGGTAAGGAAATTGGTTCGATCGTAGTAACTCACGTATTTACCGACTCGCCTCGATGTTTGATCGCGGATATATTGGCGAAGAGGGCCGAAGGCACGCACACGGTGGTCTCGCGGTGTGGTCCTCAGGTCGAGAGGAGTCCGCTGATAGCATTCTCACACACAGTCCCTCTCTCTTACTCTCTCCCTTACGCTGCGGTTCTCTGTCCCCTTTTCTCCACGGTCCTTCGTGCTCCTCGCTGGTTTCTTCCCTCTTTCTCGGCCTGTCCGCGGTAATCTCCCGTTCCGCTTGCACCGACCTATCCTCCTCCCTCTTCGGACGGTTTCCTTCGGATCCTCTTTGCTCGTCTCCTCTTTATTCGTCTCCTCTTCTCGTATCCTCTTCGCCGTGGATCCCAGCAAAGAGAGCGAGAAAGAGAGAGAGATTCCTCTGCGCCTGTGTGCCCGAATGAGCCGCGATTTTTCGCAAACTCTCGCTAGCCTCCCCGGACGTATAACGTACAATTACCCGAAGACCAGATTACACGGGGCCATGGGAGAGGCTCTCCTCTCCCCTCCTCCGTCCGCGGGCTCGTTATGCCGTCGCACAAAGCCCCGTTCACATTGGCCCACTTGAAAGAGAGAGAGAGAGAGACAGAGAGAGAGGGAGCCAGCGCACGGCGGAGATACACCGAGAGAGCGACCCTGCCAGTCCGAGCTGGCCACGGATCAACGAGAAGGGCCTATACGGCTCTTATCGTTTCCCTTGCTAGGAATCGGTGCGCTCTACCTGCCGCGGCGCACTGGAATCCTACGATCCTCCCCTTGCGGATCGATGTTTCCTGCCGTACGGACGCTGCGCGCCCCGATGATTCCCGCAATATATTACGATACTCCGCGGCGGCGGCGGCGAACGGAAAAGAGCAAAACGAACGGGCACCGCGCGGGGTCTCCTCCTATTGTTTTGCGCTCGTTCGCCTCGCCGTTCCTCTCCGGGCACGTGCGTTTACTTCAAACACGCTGGGCGTGTCCCTTGCTTGCGATCGTGCCGCAGCCGGCGGAGACCATCCCTCCGTGAGAAAATAAGTCGAAGGGTGAGCGATACAGTTTCTTCCTCGCCTCTCTTCGCCGACTCTCCGCGTCTTTTTTTCTTCTCGAGAGCGACTTTTGACCGATCGATTCGCTCGCGTGAACGCTGACGCAGCTGCGAGCTATTTGTTTTTATGGCCGATCGGCGGACGGTTCGTTAGTTACCGTTGTTTAAATATAGATACTTTGATCGCGATATCGATGGGCTATCAGGTCTTTTTTTGAGACTGTTTTTGTGACTATGATTGCTTGAGATTACTTGAGCTGGTAGTTATGAGGTTTAATGAGCTTGTTGTTGTAATAAGCTTGTAGTTATAACACGATTATTGCTTACAATATATTTTAGATAGAAGAATGTTTTTAGATACGCGGAAGAGTAATCATCCTTCGAGTAGTGGTAAATAGACTGCAAGAATTTATGCAACATCAAAATTGCTGATATCGATTGGAAAATGTAATAAATATATAGACATTTATTTTAATTTCAATGTGTTTCAAATAACAGTATCTTTATATTCTTTATATGTTTTCAGTGTATTTATCTTTTACAGTAAATGCATCCAAGAATGTTTCCAGATACGCGGAAGAGTAATCATCCTCCGAGTAGTGGTAAATAGACTGCAAGAATTTATGCAACATCAAAATTGCTGATATCGATTGGAAAATGTAATAAATATATAAACATTTATTTTAATATCAATGTGTCTCAAATAACAGTATCTTTTTATATTACATTTTTTTATTACATTTTTTTGTATTACATCAATCTTTTCAGTGTATTTATCTTTTATAATAAACGCATGTTTTACAGTAAATGTATATTTTACAGTAAATGCATAAAATCAGCTATAAAATGATACAGCTTAAAATTTACCAAACAGCTGCCACTGGTTCAATAATTCCAAAGTAAGCTGCACTATTTAATCGCGCCTCGACAAAGCAACATCTCCCATTATTCGCAGCTCATTCAGCTTCCGCTGAATCGAGAAGCACCGAAATCGCGTGCATGTTACACGCGGCCAGCAAAAAAATATTTGTCCGCGAGTTTGAGTTCGACCTAGTGAAAAAGTATGCTCGATGGTCCGCGCGGCGCAACATCCGTAACATCCTGAATAAAAAATGGTAAAATAACAATCACGAAACGGCTGGATCATATCCTTTTTGTTTGCGAACAACGGACACCGTAAATGATCAAACACTTTCGACGAGCGGGCGTGTGCACACACACACACACGCACACACCGAGACGCACTCACACAGCGGCTGGTATATCGATCCGACGGCGTTCGAGAGAAAATCCCGATAGACCGGAATGCGTCGCTATCAGCTGCGCAGCGCCTTCGACCATTAAAACCCATGAACGTCGGCTGATACCAGAAAAGTGGCTGACGCGTTTTTTTCCCCATCCTCGGCGCGGAGACCCGGCTGCACCGTAGCCACAGAAATAGAGCCCCGAAGACGCATCGCCCCGGCCACTCGAGGGCCCGCCGTTGTCTTCCGGTGTTCATATTTAACGAGGTCGACTTTCCGTCGCGGACCGCCCCGAAAAACTTTTCGTCTCCTCGAGTGGTGTGTCTCCCGCCACCCCCGCCCGACTTCGCCCCACTTCGCCCCACTTCGCCCCACTTCGCGCCGCTGTCTGCCGAGCACAGCGCTAGTCGGCCGCGTCGTTAGCGCTTTTCCGGGGGCCCCTCGTTGGATCCGGGAGTAGCGTCAACAGCTGCCAGCGATCATCGTCTTTCGTGTATCCTTTGCACCTTGTGCGAGCCTCTCGCGCGCTACTCCACTTCTCCGGCTCCTTAAGTGGCCTCTCTCCGCCTCTCGAACGCGGCGGGGCCCCGCGCAGCCGAGACCGTTAATGGGACGTCGATAAACACGCGGAATGCCGCGCGCGGTTCCATCGCTCGGACGCTAATGGGAGCTCTAGCAGACGCGCGCGCGATGCGTGGAACTATAGCGTCCCACCGATTCCTATGCTCGTCGATGCCGCGGGTAAAGTTCGTCGCGCGCGTCACGCACTGATACTCTTTTCATTTCTTTGTTACTCTCTCATTTGTCTATTTCGCTTGGTATGTTATTTTATCTGAACATTATACACAGATATTCAATAATAAAATCATAGAAATTCAATATTATAAACTTAACGTAATTATTTTTTGATAATTTATTGATATTATATTTTTTGAATAATTTATTTTACTGAAAAAATTCGTAATCGCGGTAACCGTGAAGAAAATGGTACGTCGAGGGGTTAACCCTTGCTTTCAGAAGGTCGCAGTAATAAAATATATCTCGCAAATACTCGAATGCTCGGCGCGAATGTATAATAACTTCGTTGAATCCGCTGCGATGCGCCAAGGTGTTGGAAACGTTGAGAACGGTCGTCGAGGAATGGCCAGAAACCGACGAGCCCAGCTGTAAATCAAAGGCCAGCGCCGTCTTATCGGCTAAACTATGATCACGCTGTACCCTCTTCCGAAAAGCACAAACGGAATGGCACCGCGCACGCGTCCACGGTACTTATTACCATTTTATTGCGTCGCGTCCGGCCTAGGCACGGTTGTATTTCACCGTTAAAGACCGGGACGTTTAGCCCGACCGACAGGCGAAATCATTTTAAGGCCGTCCATTATGACTTTTTATGGGAGGGGAGCCGGTAGGTTTTAGGTACCGACCGTGGTGCCGTTTACGCCTCGCGGCCGTCCAAACAGAACGATTGGTCAGTAATTTCCGGCGACTTTCGGTGAAACACGGGCCAGAGTTCCGACGGACTTCTCGTCCTAAACAAGCAAAAGGCCGCGCGGTTCGCTCCGCTCTCTTTCGCGCGAGCCCCATTAGCTCCGCGCTCGAAACGACGACGTTGTAACTTTTGCCGTTCCCGTTGCCCCGCGCGAAAGGGATCGACGACGTCTCGTCACCGGACAGAAAGTTTACGGACATACTAATTTTTTTTCCTTTGTGCCCGGCCGTGGCGCGCCACGGGATCGAACACCGGCTGTTTGACGAACAGATTTTCCGGCCGATCTCAAATATTGCCTCTCGTCGAAACGGCCGGCGTTTTTGCTCGGTTTGGAAACCGAAAATATTGCCTTTCTTGTCACAATTATGGCAGGTAATGGTCTCGAGATGCTATTCTTTCTTGGGTTATTTTAACCCTTTTAGTACCGAACGAGGATATATCGTTATTGACTATTGTTGGAAAGATAGTTTTCTTAATATTTTTGTTAATTATTCAATTTCTTATTTCTTCTCTCTTCTTGAATTTGTTATTTATCAGGCTTTTCAACATTCTTGCAATTTCTTTCCGAAACTTTGTCGAACGAGTTTTAAACATTTCGCTCGGTTACAGACTCTTTTGGCCGGTACTGAGAGGGTTAAGTCTTATATTATGATTATAAAAGAGGATCTCAATGATTTGCTGAATATTTTACGAAATTCCTGAACAGAGTTATTGCTAATTATTCCGAAGAAATATTTACTTGAACTAATTATTCCAACGAATTTTTCTTAGCCGAGTATTACATGGTAAATTACAAATATTCATTATTCGCGAGAAATTGTTCTATGCACTCAGTCGAAAAATTCTTCGATTATTATTCGAATGGTGACTTTTAAATTATTCCAATAATAATGCTTATAATTATCGACCATTATATTCTTTAATTTTGAACGAAATCGATTATTATCCAAATTAATTTCTATACAAATAAATTCACAAGTTAGAACAAAGGAGAATTTTGAGAATTGTTTCGAAAATCGTTTCAAACGACGCCTCAAGAAAATGGCCTCTCAAGTGCGTTCAGGGCGAAGAGAAGCGGCTCGCAACCGGAAGTGAAAGGCAAGAGCATTTTTTCCAGTTTACAGTCGTCCTCGCCGGTTTTTTTCTCGCGTTTTCTTTAAGGTCGGTCGAAGGGCGCGCCCGACACTTCACCTTGGCGTGGCTTTGACACGAGAAAGGGTAGCGCGATCTTTATCGCCTCGAAATAATTACGCGGGCAGAGGAAAAAATGGAAAAAGCCTTGGTCCAGTCGCGGGACCATTTTTTAATCAAGATTTTTAATGAATCGCGACTAGTATAGTCAAAACGAAAAACGAACTGTCGAGAGACTCGGACGTTTCTCTCCTAGCATCGCGTGTCGGTATAATTGAAGTTTCGAACAGCGCCGCCGTAGCCATTTGTGGAAGAATCGTCCGCGATACTCGTTTATTATATTTCCGCGAGCCCCCGTTAATTAATAAACAATGAAGCATTCTCCTGTGTCCGGAGGGGGCCGGCCTATTAACGGTAGATAAGCTTAATGCATTTTCAATTAAATTAGCAGTATCGAAAAATACACGTTTCTCCTCGGATCTCTCCCCCCTCCCCCCCTCTTCGCCTATACGCGCTCGCGCTCTGCTTCATCATCGGGGAAATAACAGAGATATTTTGAAACTTTATGAGGGATGTCCTGCGCGAAACAATATCCAGTTGCAGAGCGCGACCCATATGCGGGCCGCCGCGTAGCCACGTTGTAGCGCGAGCGACGGCGGCGATGTTGTAAAGCAAAATTGGGGTTACCGTGCTATCAACGCGTTCGCGTAGTTACAGAGATCAACTGCGACCGCATTTTTTTCTCCTTTTTTCTTTTTTAACGAAGCTCCGCATTGTTTACCGAGCCGTGCTTCGTCGCCCCGTTTCGCGCCGTTCCGTCGCGGATAGCGAATATACTGAAACTTAATTTATCGACGATTTCGAGCGAAAAATATCGAACTAATTCGGCAAACATGAGAACGGGAACCGACGGTCGCCGAACAAAACATCGAAAAACGATTCTAAACGATCGGAGAGCACATCTCGCAAACAGAACGGATGGGAGCTAATTTTTTGAAGCGCCGCGGCGAAATCACTTTATTGCTGTATTTCGAGTCCACCGTATCGATCGGTCGTATAATACTCTTTTTCCAACGTTCCGTATGAAATATCGCAATGAAACGATGTGCGTGCTCTGATTCTTTATTTTTTAATAATTCCCGTATCTCTTAATTACGTAGAATGCAGGGGTTCGGCGTTGATTAAATTTTTACTTCGCTTTCCATTTCGCGATTAACTTTAATTAACAGCTGGAATTTTGGGCTCGTTAGAGATCTGTTTACGGGCGCGAGTGCCAAAATCTTCGGGCGAACTCGCGGAACGTCGGATCGCTACGTCAGAGCGAAATTACAGAGCGTTATAATTGGTTGAAGTAGCAAGTTGATAGAACTAACAATTTTTAGAGAAAGTTTTGAAAATATATGTTTTTATAATATTTTTATACAGAATTAAGTTATATAGAAGTTAATCTAGTCAATTATGTAGTCAATTAATTTTGAAATAAATATATCGCGAATAAAAATGAAGTTTTCGAGTTAAAATTTGTATAGTGATTTTTTATTATGATATTAATACAAATTAGATGTGTTTTCATGAAAAGGGAGAATCTTTTTGTAGAAGAAAATTGAAGTTAAAATATTAATTTGTACACGACTCGATTCGACGTGGAAAAACACTAAGTTTACATTTTCGAAATTTTATCTGAAAAATTGCAAAGCAATTAGATTTAACTAAAAATATATAACAGTCACATGTCAGCAAAGGTAACAAAATAACAGAATGTTAAAACGAAGATTTTCCATTTCACAGAAATTTCGACGTATTTTCTGCATAAATTGCAGAACAGAGCCACAAGAATTTCAAATAAATTACAATAAACAGTAACTAAATTTCCACCAGCTACCAGTATCTCAACAATTTCGCAACGCGTCCTCCCCAACATTATAAGAGAAAAAGCCGTCCGATTAATTGTAACGGCCCCGTTCGCGTGCGATACCCGCAACGACGATGGCCGACGAAAGCCCGGCGCAAACGTTTTCGCATGCCCCTCTCGAATTTACGAAGCCGGGAGAGGCAGAAAACGTTTACGGTCGCCGGTTGCGTGATCGCGGCGAAGCGAAACCGATCCGCCGAAACCGAAGATCTCTCCGTCCGTCATTAAAGCCGCCGGTGATCCATAGGGGAAAAGGATCACGGAGGAGAGGCGGACAGGAGATCGTGGGGTCTCGCGAGAGTCCCGGCGCAGAAGCCTCGCGAAATATCAATTATCCGAGCGGAGTACATTTAATTATGCCCGTGCCGCGGCCGTTCCGAAGCTGATTCCCGCGCTGAAAACTGTTGCGTTTAAATAACCGGGCTCGCGTTCGCCGCTGCACGACGCGCGCACAGATTAATATATACGCACGTGGATGTGTTAGTATATAGACACGTGTGCACGCGGATGTATAAGTAAAGGGTGTCCCAAAATTCACGCAAGAAGTAATTTTGATAGAAAAAACACAGATTTGTAATTAAAAATTGTAAATTTTTTATTATAAAAAAAATGCGTTGTTCTTTTGTGTAGCGCTCCATCTTTAACCCTTTCGTTCTGAACGACGGATATATCCGTCATCCACATAACAACTCGCGGAGCCGAACGCCGGATATATCCGACATGCCGGTAAATTTTTGCTATTATGTTTTGTATTATGCATACTATGTTTTATTTTATTACTGCATATTATATATTATTTCTTCACTTTTTCCCATTGTTAATGAGACTTTTTTTACCTATTAAATAACTTTATACACACGTGGTCGTAGAAGTATACTGACACATATACACACGTGGTCGTACTAGTATACTGACACATATGCGCGTGGACGTACAGACGCATGCGTATATAGACGTACAAGCGTACGGACACATATGTCCGCGGACGTAACCGTGTACGGACACATATGTCCGCGGACGCAAGCGTGTACGGGCACACGTGCACACGCAGGTAGACACGTGTAGGGACACGTAGACGCACGGATAACCCGGTTCCCCGGGCCGGCGCGCCACGGCGGATAGCGAAGAGCGTTGACGGGTTAATCTCTCCGGGTTTACAGCTCTTTTCGGAGCGACGTCCGGCGCTGGCCCTCCGTTGCGTGGTGGCCGCGCGAGCCCCGCCGAAATACTTGCGCGCTCCTACGATGATTATTATAATCGGCTGTCAGTGGCTCGTTATCGTGACGGTACGTGAAAGCGTTAAATTAAATTTAAATCCTTCACGGTTTCGAGCCGGATCTCATAGGCGGGGAAGATCGGCTCGTCCGCCCGTTGGCCGAACAGGATGGAGCGGGATGAAAAGAGAACGGAACGAAGGGGAGCAGGCTGCTGAAAGAGAAGAAGAGATGACAAAGAGAGAGAGAGAGAGAGAGAGAGAGAGAGCGACGAGGCTCGTCGAAAAACGAATACGCACGCCTTCAAGTAGCAAACTGGGAAGAGTTATATCGTAGAGACCCGGTGGTCCTTCCAAGATTGGACGATAATTACCACGTGTGGTGTGCGCCGTACGGCAGATAAGTACTATTAATGTCCGCCGTGGAAACCGATCCCGACCTGTATTATTATATACGGCCCTCCCTCAGCCCTTACGCGTAACCGGGGGTGGGCTGCGCCGTGAAATTCCTGTAGCGCGCGCGCGTTCGCGCTCTGCCCGAGGAGAGAAAGCCGGGCAACCCCTTCGTGGAAACGGCGATACAATGGAGCCCTCCCCCCTCGATACTCGAGAGCCACATCGTGGAAGTGCCTGTACACGTCCGACGCAATTAATGACGTAACCGATATTCGCATAATAACTCCCAACACACACACACACCCACCCTTTATCGAGCGTCCAATAAAATCACGATTTACGGTTTTCCGTACGATATCGCTTCCGTTTCGTTCAGGCTTGCTCGATTGCTATCCCGTGTACGCGAGATTAAGCATCGATGCTTAACGTTTGCTCTGATAACATTTATCTGGGCGTACAATGCTGTTTGAACGATTTGCGGAAACGACTTTATCAACCCTTTGACTACTGTTGGCGCCTATTGGCGTCCGACACACGTTGGCTTCCCGGCACTGTAGGCGCCAATAGGCGTCAAGATCAAATTTCGCCCCCGTTTATTGTTAAATTTGATTAATTATGTATTGCGTAATATTTGTGTTATATGTTGCAAGAAAGCTTAAAATTATTATTCGCTTCAAGTAATATTGGTTTAATGTAATAGAATTAATGTAAATTAAAATTTACAACCCTCGAAAACGTTAAAGAGACTCCTGCTGTTATTGAAGAATTCGCTAAGAAGTCCTCGATTATTAGTTCTTTATTTTTAAAAACGAGCATCGAATATTCATCGGCGGATAAAATTGTTATCGCGAGCCGGAGTGTTAATGTCGAATATCGCGGGGAGAAAAGTAATATAAATTTCGAATGGTATTTAACACGTTCGCCGCGAGCCATCGCGCGACCTCCGCGATTCTATATTTTCCGCAAAGAAAATTAAATTAGTTTTATGCGCGCTGTTATTTAAAATTATAACGCCGGCCACGGTATCCGAGGAATTTATGACTTTTCTGCGATAATATTTTTCCCATATTTCCAAAGAGGGGGAGGGAGGACGCGTTTAATAGAACGTTATAAAGACTGTTTTCAAACAAACGCTCGCAGCGGCCGTATTAACGGGGGATCGCGATGTTTAATTTCACGGTTATTAATCCCGACAATACGGTACGCGAGCTGCGAGCAGTGTTACTATTACCTCGCATGATTTCTGTGAATTGATGGAACGAGACTGTGTTCTAAAATATTTCAATACTGACACAATTTGGCACTAGGAACGATTAGCACGTGTTACTTTGCATAAACGATGACATAATCGACGCTTGAAGGAGTAAATTGATCAAATCGTTATTTATTATTTTAATAATTCATAATTTTAATAATTACAGTTCAATAGTCAAACAAATTCAGATTTTAGAACCTAATAAATACTTTAGTAATTATAATTTTACTGACAAGTAGATTACCAACTGTAAAATAATAAATCTAGAATAAAATTAAAATTATTTTATCAAGACATATAAAACTAAAGAAGTATACTTGTAATATTTCTTGTCACAATATCTACTATATTAATGACACTTTATGATTTTATATTTTCGATACCTTCGTAGCCAGAATCGAATTGAATAATAATTGTTTAAAAACACTTCTGCCCTTTTAAAATATACATACTACTATCTAATAGATATTGTATTAATATATATAATAATTATATTTCTTCTTATCTGCCCTTTTGAAATATACATATTACTATCTAATATATACTGTAATATATATTATAATTATATATGATCTACAACAAATTAACTAAATCATTCAGACACCGCAGGAATGCAAACAAGATTGGGTGACTCGAAGGATCGGACAGATACGTACGGTCTTCAAGTCGAAAATCCTGTACACGAAGGCGATATTGAAATCGTAAAACCCCATACATATGTTCAATCCGAATTCCAAGCGAACATGTCAGCTGCTTTTTCGAAAGAATTTCTGTAAGAGGGGGGTGAGATGGAAGCGGGCAGCTGTGGGAGTAAAGAAACAAGCAAAGCACCAATCTCCCTCTCTCTCTCTCTTTTCTTCTCTCTTTTTCTTTCTTTCTGACTATATAATTGCGGGCCGCTCGACAAGCTTTCGAAGCTTTCAAAGGACAACGGAACGCCGAGAATTCTTATCGCAGAAGCAGGAAGACCATTACCCGTCCGCGAACTTATTTTACATTATTCCGCGGAACAGCGGGCGGATTGCTCTTCCCTCGGTCGAGAACTCGCTTCGATTCGCGTTCCGCCCGCGAAAATTCGGGTCGATACTTTCGTTTCTTCGGCAGCTGTGCTCTGGATTCGACGCGGTTCCTCGTGTGCTTGCGAAATATTTACATTGATCTTGTTATACTCGCCCGCGCAATTGCGTTTGAACAAGATACCGTCTGGTAACTGGATCGCGGATTTTACCGTGGCTCCGCGTTCCTTCGAATTATGTCGCGGAATATCGTCTCTCCCCCAAAATACGTGACTGAAATAGGTCGTAGAAAATTTTGTCACAAGGTTTTAATAAAAATATCGCCAATTGGTTTGCAATATTCTATACAATTTTATATGATACCTTTTAATAAAAGCAGGATAATTGTATGCATTTATTAACGCTTCGAGAGCGGTTCTTTTGAAAGTATAACCGAGGGTGCCGTTAGGATTATTTATAATTTTATACGTCAATTTTTTTTGGATAGAGCATTTTAGGTATTCCTAGTAGATACGTTAGATTTTCCGAAAATCTTGATAAAACATTTATAAAAATCGTCAGAAAACTAGCTAGTGAAATGACAAACAGTATTATCCTATTTTCATTTATAGCAGAAGAATCCTAACAAAAATAATATTTCCACGATGTGCATAAACCATCCACGACAGTCAAAATATGCGTAAAGTCACCCCTCGAAATCGTTAAAAGAATATACACGCAAGACAAGAAGAAATCCCTACCCGCCGACACACAATCTCCCGCCTCCCCCCCCCCCCCCCCCGGTGTTCGGCGAGCCCCATAAAAAGCAGTTTTCCGAAGTCGTCCCGTTGAGTGGCGCATTAGAAGCACGGACCGGGCCCAGCCGGTAATTGCCCTAATCTCGAACACACAGTCTAATCTGGTAAGTGGCCGGGCGAACACCTTCCATTCATTGATCGTCCGGCGACGACGGCGTCGCCCAACAAACCGACCCGAAGACGAGAAGAAAAGGAAACAACCGTATCCGGAGATTACCATATCAGAAACTGATTAAGACGTTGCCGGACAAGTCGCCGAGAGGTGTGTCCATGCGCGCGAGCGCGCGTGTGTGGAAGCTTTTCCCATCGAGTTCAAACAAAGTGGTACACGGTGGTGCGCGCTGGCTCGTTAGAAACGACACAAAACTAATCATCGTTCTCCCCACCCGCGGCGGCCCTCGGTATCGGGAGACGATCGCGCCCCGCTCGCCGCCCCTTCGGCGTCGCTCGGCTCGGCTCGGGCCGACCCGTCGCTAATTGCGGCGGAGCAGGGGCCGGTCGCCTTCTAAATGCAGGAAATAATGCATTTCGTGAGCCAGTCAATCGGTCATCTTATTACGACGGGGAACGGAGTGGACGAGTAGGTATATGACTAAGGTGGTCGGATCGGGACCAGACAATTTAATTGTTCGAACTTAAATGGAGAGCAGCTGCCTTCTCCCGCCTAACAAGCCGGTAATAACCCGGCTCGCCTCCGTTCCCTTCCCTCTCCCCCGAGCCTCCCTTCGAACCCATCGTCCGCCGTCGGGTTCCGTCCTCTTCCACGGCCCGTGCCTCCCGGCCCGGCCCTCTTCTCGTCAACGAAACCCCGTCCCCTCCCCTCGCCCCGCGCCCAGCCAAGGCGGCCCGGAACCGTGACGCCCGTGACCCTGACGTCGCGACGGGATTCACGAGCGTCCGAGAGAAGAAGACTCCTTCGGGGGCTCTCTATCCGTGAAACAGCAGGTGCTTCCGTCGCGGAATGCCCGGGGAACGAGCGGCGCGCCACGCTCGCGCTGTCTTCCCATCGTCGTTCACTAATTCCGTCTTAATCAGCAGGCTACCCCCACCGTGCTCCGACGGTCTACGCTCTCTTTCTCTTTCGCTCCTCTGCCGGTCCTTTGATCCCGTCTCCCGTGGGACGGGGACGCGGAATCAGCCGTACGAAAAGTCGACGGGATAATCTCCTCGGATTCACTCGGACACGACTTCTTGTTCGGAGGGGGGGGGACTCGGTCCGGGGATGGGATTCGGACCGTCGCGACGCGTCGCGGCAGTCGTGCGACAAGCAGCGTCGTTAACATTTGGGAAATAGGCTGGAAACGGACCATTTCGAATGCTCCGAATTCTTTCTGTTCGGTTTTATGATTCAACCGGCCGATCGAAGTTTAATGCGGCTTCGGGGATTATGTTGTTCGGGATAGTTTGATCCCGGGTGGCGCGGGTATGCGAGGGGATTTTAGAAATCGAGTCGTCAAACGCCGTTGCTATTCACGTCGACGATGAGTGTTACGGTATCGAATGTTACGGCGGGGTTTTGGGTCTTTGAGTGTCGAGGTGGAATTTTCGGAATATTTTCGGGATGACAGAGTGCGGCTTACAGGTTCGCTCAACTCGGGAAAACTTAACCTGTTAGCTGCGTGCGACGTGTATACGCGCCGCAAGGAAACGGCAATTTTACGTCTTGTATTAAAAATATTTCTTCCACGATTTATGTCAAAATATTTATGGTGACGTGTTCGTAAATTTCGCAGGCTTCAGGATAATTTTAGAACAATTGTCAAAAAGATTATACAAAGTATAGGCGGTAAAATTCGTGACAAAATTTATATTGTAAATATATCGGCGCAGTTAAGTGGTTAATCAACAATTGGGTGCTGACGCTACATTTAGCATTGAATATTTATAATATATTAAGTATAAATGTTTATCCTTTCTGTCAAGCTGCAATCAAATTTGATTCTCTCGCCACCAATATTTAAACATTCATGTAGAACCACGCGATAAATATAAAATTCCTTTTCTCCGAAGAAACTACTACGATCGAAAATATCCTAATCACAGTAATAATAAAGAAAATAATACAGCAAGAAGTTGAAGAGCACCGGTACCAATAAATAGCCACCGCGAGAACAAGGTACCAAACGATCGCGATTCACCGATTGACAACGTGGGAACGGAATAAAATATGAACCATATCGTGGCTCGATCGCGGAGGTCAAATCTCGCGCGTTGAAATCCATCGCTGACAGGATCGAGGCGATCGTGAACGAAGAGCGGACGAGGGATAGATCTGCGCCGGGGCGGGACGGGGGGCTCCCATGTTTCACAATGCCTCGCAAATAAGCACGTGTAATCTCCTTAAATAAACCGGGGGACATACTAAGTACAACCCGAGGAACGACCACAATGAGCGCAAATTGTCGGTTTAAATCGAACGCGTAAAAAAGAAGAGAAAAATATGGCGCGGGCTCCGCGAAAGAAGAAGAAGAAGAGGAGGCGGCGGCGGCGGAGGACGGCGAGGGGGGGAGTCGTGACGAACCGCTCTCGAAAATGGCGGTCGCGGGTTGAGCAACGAGCGTGCAATGGTAACAGGGTGGAGAGGATCCCGGCGCTGGTACCACACGTAAGAACGGTCGTCCGTGCGGGCACGCCGTGATGGCCGTGGCGGTGAAAACGAGGAGGGAGAGCGGGACGGGGGAGGGAGGGAGGTAGGGGGCAGGAGCTCGTTGGGCGCTCGGGGCCACGTCCGCCATATTTTATTACTTAAACGGCATGCCGGGTAGGTTGTTTGTTGGTTAAACAAGGAATTAATGCCGCGGTAATCTGTCATTATGGATACTCGTGCAGGAGGACCCGTGGTTGCGCGCCGTTCTCATCTTACCCTCCTCCTCCTCCTTTCTTTCTCTTTTTTTCTCTCCGCGTCTCTCCTTTCGCCTGTTGCCTCTCGTCTCCTCCCTCCACTGGGCAACCACCGCGTTTCACTCTGCTCCGCATAATTTCCGATCGGATCCACGTGAAAAAAAAGAAGAAGAAGAGGAAGAGCGAGCTGGAAGAAAGTGAAATAAAAAAGGGGTGGGGTGGGGGGCTGGTAAAGGGAGCAACAAAGAGGTGGATCGCGGCGCGTCCCCGCTCGATACGCACGAAGTGTGCCATTCGAGGCGCGATGCCTTCGGCGATCCATCATCGAAAATGCCACGGAATGAATAATGGACGAATCAGTGTTGCCGGCGGAGTTTGCGGAACGTCTCCGGATGGGAATCGGCGGGGACACGCATTTACGCGGAACCCGAGGATCGATCGATCGGATAGGACCTATCCGCTCTCTCTCTCTCTCTCTCTCTCTCACACTCTTGTACCGGCAACGATCCATGCCGAAAGCCGTGCCAGCAATTACCGGTCCCCTCGATAGATGTGTCGCGATAATAATCGACTGCCGCTCCGCATCTCCGGCGGACCCGGCATTATTCAATCGTCGCTTATTAGGCTTTATTAGGACCAGCGCCGAAACCGATACTGCCTCTCGACATTCACGAAAATATCGAGATGCTAAATGGGACCAGTTTCTCATCGTACGAAAAAAGTTTTGGTACAGGATTCTGGATCGTTTTGATGGAATAAGTTACTGGATGACCGATGTTATTCGACGAAATTAAGGATTATATTCGTTATGGATTCTGTTATATTCTTTATGGAGTCTATTATATTCATTATGATTTCTATTATATTCATTATGGATTCTATTATATTCATTAGGATTCTACATCATATTCTTCTATTTTCTATTGTTATAAAGAGACTTTAATATAAATAACGGAACGTTTAAATAAATTTAGTTTTGTCATTTTTCTAAAGCAAAATATGTTGGTCACCATTCAAGCTCGATAGCGCTAATTAATATCGAATGGTGGATTTTGCGCGGACAAAAAGAAACAGGTGTGTTAGCAATGAAGTTGAAGGAATTGGAAAGTGTTGATAGTTTTTTAATAGAAATAAACTTAGGTCGTAGGCGATAAGGCAAAACCATAATTGACATCTAATATTTCGTCATAGTTAACCTAATTCTAGTGTAAAAATAACACTGTTAGTGAAAATACTTATCGCCTTATCACGCATATATACAAATACATAAAGCGAGAAAACTATAACCTGATATTTTGCAACGCTTAAAACAGCAAACTGAAAAATATACGCTTAGCTTCTGTTTCTTGCAATTGGCGCGAAAAGCTTGGACTCCGAGATCATCGTTATCGCATCCAGTCATCGCAGTATCGCGTATCATTTCCTGCTCGAAATAAAATACTCCTTACCCAGCACATTTTACTGCTAAAAAACGCATCGCTTAAAGAAATATCGTCAAGCAACTTACCAAGATCGACTAACACTGAGAACTCGTACTCGCGTGCAATTTCAATTTCCTCGAAACGTAAGAATTCGCGACCATTTATTTCTAATACGATAATAGTTTCACGTTTGCCCCGTTCACAAAGATATCACCGCGCGAAGTTGAACAGAGAGAGAGAGAATAAATAGCGGATAAGGGCGATTCAACGGCACATAGGGGCGGCCGGCGATAACCTGGCATGAAGGGAGAAAATTCTCCGCGTTTATATTTAAGGAATTTCAAGATCGAGAACGTTTCATGCGACGAGATTTCTAATCGCTCGACGAGGAAAAACTTCTCCTCTTCTTCCTTCGCTGAACGGGGAGGGGGGCGGACTCGAAAGAATTCGTGAAATGTTTTTTGCTGCGAGAGCGGCCTGCTATCGAAAGAAGAAATTGCGGCGACGGCGTCGCGGGTTTCGTACGAAAGTAATAAATCGCCGGTTCTTGTTCCGTTTAAAGGCACTTAAGGTAGAAGAATGTCCCACCGCGTATGAAGCTTAGTAAGCATACGGAGATAAGACGGTACGAATAAGTTGAGCTTACTCGCGCGCTATTGTAACACGATACAGGACAGCTGCCGTGATTCTTGTTGCTTATCCGGCGACGAACAAACTGTACACGTATTGTGCCGCGGAGATACGGGCGGCGCGATGTCTAACCTGGTCGGGGAACAAAACGAAACAATATTGTCGATTGCTGCACCTGTTATTCGTATGTTATAATACGTTATAAGACGTTATAATCTAGGCACAATTTCTTTTTGTAAAATTAAATTACGGTTTTCTATACTTGGTGGAAATGATAAAAGAACCTAAGGACATCCTCGTGTAATTTGCAACATAGTTAAAATATTAGAGAAGGAAAGAAATTTTGATTTGACTCGTCGTTGTTGCAATTGATGAGGATAAGCTATATTTTGTGCAAAGAGCTGTGGTATAGTTATATAGTATATACACTGTCGTTGCATGAGTTAGAAAATTCAATTTCGCGTAAAATACGTTTTGTTAGAATTACAGTTAAAAGTTAGTTAAAAGAATTACAGTTAAAAGTTACTTAAAAAAATTAAAATTAAAATGATTTCGAATACAAAGGGTTAATATCCATTCAAAAATCCTTTCTGTATAAATAACTTCGCGTTCTCTAAATCCAGGTAAAATCTGTCTTGAACACATTAAAATAAATCTACAGTATCACAATGCCACGTGTCGATGACGATCGAAGCTTCGTTAAGACACGAAATCTTTTTTAACTCGATTTCTGTAGCGTCAAGATTATATCCCTTTTTCTAGATTCCGCGGGAAGGTATCGGAACTATCGCAATCAGACTCGAAGCCAGCCGACTCACAATATACTTCATCGCGTCGCTATCGGTCGACTAGAACGGCCGGCGGGATCGCCGTGGTTGGTCTCCCGTCTCGAAAAAAGAAAGCAAGAGAAGGAAAAAGGCCCGTAGTGGAAATTGCTGTAATGGCAACGCCACTGAAAGCCGAACAGCTCGTCGACAGCGCAGAAAAGAGAGAAAGAAGATAGCAGGCGATCAGCATCTTCCCTTCGAGCGTTCGACTGCTTGAAACCGTGTGCTACCCTTCCCTCTCTATCTTTCTCTCTCTCCCTCTCTCTTTCTCTATATCTCCCTCTATCTTTCTCTCTCTTTCTCTATATCTCTCTCTATCTCACTCTCCTTCTCCATGCTTCTCTCTCGCCATTATTCCGGGTCTTCGAGGGTCCATACGATTCGAGTCGCGATCGTTCGGTGTCGTCGAGAACGAAAGTTCCACGTTTCCCGTGTCCCGATCGATTTCAATGGGACGATGGGCCCGTTTCGGGCCACGGCCACGCAAGGTTGTACTTTGCCGTCGATGCTTACGTGTATTAACGGGCACAAAAGACTAATATTAGACGCTGGTAATGCCCGTTCGCGCGCGAGTCTGCCGGGGAAACAATGCCGGGTACCGGGATGTGTGTGTGTGTGTGTGAGAGAGAGAGAGAGAGAGACTTGGGAACCTGGCGCTCGTAGGAAGAGACTGTCGGGGGTGCTGATAAAAATTCGAGACATTGTGGGATTGTTCGACGATGCGCCGGGAAGGTGGGCGCCCAGGATGATGCGCTTTATTCAAGGATATCGTGGACCTCGAGGATTGTGTACGGTTTCACGGGGGTGGCTTCGAGCTGCTCCTTATTTAGAATTCCATTAGGTTTTCGACAGCCGAGAAACTCCGTGAATTTCTCTGTACTTTTTATCGTTAACCCTCCCCTAATTTACCTGCGATTTTCATCGAGATCGATAGCAAATTTGAATTAATCTATTTCGAAGAGAATAACCTTAAAATGAGTTAAAGTTACTTTTTTTCTTTGCGCAGGTGATTTCTAATATAATAGTAGTTTTAGAAATCTGTTTCAATTATTAATACACTATAAATTTTTATCATCAATTTCTACAGTATCTAATCATGAGAGCCCTTTCAATATCATCCTGTAACAATCATTCTTTCATGAAATACCTCTACCTTATGCAAACGAAGATGCGCACCCGATGGACACTGTACAAGAAAACGTTTACTGTAGCATCGTAAAACGAGCATTTGAGTCTATATTAAATAACATTTTATAAAACTCAAGTATTTAATGATGCGAAAACTGCAATGTTCAAATTTCTCGTTATAATTATACTCGTCTAAGTTCCTTCCGCTTCGCGGATCCAACTAAAAGTTCATCCACCGTATCGCTAGAAAAAGATAAATTCCAACCATAGCATTACATCTCATTTAATAAGCCAGAAGTAATTTATTTAATGAGACGAAGGCAGGGATGTTGGACTGTCTTGTATTTTATTTTTCTTGTAGCGCGATCTTAATGAACGTTGAAAATTGAATCGGCTATAATATGTTAACTTATATTAGATATTAAATAATATAAATACTAATATAGTTGCTAAATAATATGGATATTAATATAGATACTAAATTTGCTGTTAATATAGATATTAATATAGATAGTAATATAGATATTAAATAATATAAATACTAATATAGATAGTAATATAAATGCTAAATTTTATATTAATATAGATATTAAAATAGATACTAATATAGATGCCAAATAATATAGATCCTAATATAAATGCTAAACAATATACACACTAATATAGACACTAAAGTAACTCGTTCAATGAAGCAAACTCGGCAACGCCGTGTTCCTAATACACCGATACACCACCCAAAAATTAATCGCAACCCAAAGTCGATCAATCTCGCCAGAAATAATACAGCGATCCGCGTTTACGACAGAAAAGTACCAACCAAATATCCGCGTCTCGTTGGCCGATCGAAAAAATTTCTTCACGTCGAAAGATTAACCACCGGAAGCAAAATAATTATAAAGCCTCCGCGGGCACGTAGCGAGCAAGAAAAAAAAAGAGAATGGAGTCAGATATCGGTGGCCGAGAAGAGGGCGGAGCCGAATCGAACTTTATATTTAACCGTTTTTCTGAAAAACTTTCACGAGCCGGCATAAAGACCAAGCGCGCGCGCCCGCGCGCGGTCTACTAATGAGTGGTGCTCTCGAAATCTGCGAAACGAGCCGCGCGCGCGGCCATTGAAATTGGCCGCGATTGGCGAGTACACATCGAACTCGATCGCATGCCCATTAAGTAGAACGGTGAAATGGTAAACCGAGAAGCGGAGCCGCGGTGGAAGTTTGTGGATCGTTCACGGAAGCGAGGGGCACGCGCGCATCGGCGCGTATCGATGTACGCGCCGGAAAAACCGCGGCAATCTCGCGGATTACTCGTCGCTCTTTACTCGTCTCTCCCTCCCTCCCTCCCTCCCTCTTCCCTCGTCGCGTCGCCCCGTGCCCCCCTCCACCGCGCTGTGTAATTGCTCGCCGAGTGCGCGATGGGATACGCGGCGACAGGTATTTCCTGCGCTTCTTGCGCCCGGGTCCCCCGGCCGACGGAGATGTATTCCTCTTCTTCGCGTGCGCGTCTCGCCGGTTCGACGGCGATTCGCCCGCTCGATCGGTCCGGGAAAATGTAGATTGCGGACGCAACCGCGGGTCTTCTTCGATCGATCACTTTTTTCCCGGCCGCCGCCGTCGCCGGATGATCGATCCGAAATTACATACCTGCTCGGTCGTGATACGATGATCTCGCGGTAATAGAAATGCGACTCCGTGGCTCGCCTCATCTGCTTTAGCTGATCATTCGCTTCCTTCGGGTCTCGTGTAATTGCCGGCGATAAGCTTCGGAGAATTATTACTGAATTAAGGATAGTTGTGACGGCGGGCTGCACGAAGCGATACAGTTATTACAGGCGGAGCGTTTATGTAGGAGAATTTCAAGGATGGACGTCGTGGATTAATGGTTTATAGGTATTTATGTGAGGATTTATGTTCGTGACGTTGGTTGATCCAAAAGAGCGAAGCCTTGCGGTATGGTAATTGTATTGCAGATTTCTGTGTAGAATAAAAATTGTCTGCGTCGTAAAGGAGTTATGTAAACATTGATTTTTAATAATAATGATTTTTGAACGCTGCGTTCATCATTTGTCCTTAATATTTTTAATAACAGGACCGGACAATTTTTGTTTCTTTTATTGCCTTTATGTAATTTTATTTCTAAATTTTGATAACAGAAGAATTTATTTTTATTTCGATCTAGACGAAATTAATAATATTTATATTTAATAGATCTTGCATGAAAAATATCGCCTTGTCACCAAAAATATCGCCAGGCACCGTCAAGCACCAAAGATCGGCTTAGAAGAAACGAGACGGACGCACGAAGCAATATCAGCCGTATTTACTCGTTAGGGGTAAATTTATCGATAAAGTCGTCGTTAGGGACTCCATCGCGTACATGGCCCGGTCGTTGATATTCCCCGGACGAAAATAGAAGTTCCTCGGCCCGTCCTTTGTTAAGATTTACTCGAGGACCGGCCGCCGCGTGATAAATTTCGATTACGTGGCCAAGAGCGCGCGCGCGCGCGCGGGGTCCTTCGGAAAAGGGGTTGCGCGCCAGTGGCAAGTTGTATGCTCGAGCGTGTGTGTGCGCGCAGTCTCTGCGCGTGTGTAGTCGCGCGCGACCGGTGTCGGTGACCGGAATAATTAGGATCAACGGGAAAGAAAATATCTAAGCCCGTCACGTAACCCGCAGGTTTTCAAAGGAGCAGCACCCGGCACAAATGTATTCACAGTGGGGTGGTCCGAGCGTGCGGCGAAGAGTCAAAAGACATTACCACAAAAGCCCACGGAAACGGCCCTTCAAAAGGAGCCCCGGGGTCTACCGCGTCGTCTTTCCGCTCACAATTAGGAGGCCGGATTAGTATAATGAGTTTTCCTGCCGTTTACCGGTCCGTGGTGGATGCGTCGCGTTCGGACTTCCTAAACGCCGACCCCGAAAACGCTCTGTTCCCGCTCGCTAAGATCGCGGCCGAGAATTGGCCGAACTTTTCTGCCGGGCGCCGCTTTTCTGGTTCCCCGGTAGCCGAGAATGAGATTTTATTGGCCTGGAACTCGGCCCTACCGTGGAAACTGCTTTTTCGACCGTGGTGGACATCCCGCGCATTAAACGTCGCTCTCTTTGTCTCGGAATTGAGTCTTTTGAGGTCAAAGTTCGGGGAAATGGCGGAGGGAAGTGGCGAGAATAAGTTTTAAAATTCTTTACTCGATAGTTTCATGCTCCATAATATTGTTAATATACAAAAATTGGCCTTTTTGACTGACGATAATTTTACGAAAAATCATCGTAGTAAGATGGCGGTTTTTTTAAATTTATATTTGAGACCTCTACTTTAAAATAGTATTTCTCGTTTTAAAATTCCATGTAGCCTCGCTTATTTAATCCTTTAAATGATAGGCTATGTTTATCATATCGAATGAGGCCAATTTTGAGGAAATGCACGGCTTTGTCAAATATTTTCGAAAAACTCATTTCCAGCCGAATAAAATTTAATTCTTTTCTCCATTAATTTAAAAACTTCGATTTTATAACCAAAACTATATTTTCCTTTTTCCATAACAGTTTTATATTTTTTAACACTTCAAATGCGCTTTCTATCTTCTAATTTTCTATTGTACGTTACTCGATATATGTTACCCATTTATTCGTTCCAAATAAAAAGTGTTCCAGCTATTAAAAAAATCGAGACGCCTCCGGCTGTTAATTTTCAATTTTCCAAAAAAAATATCCAATTGAAAATTCAATAAAAGGGGTCGAAAGTGTATCGAACGCGAAATTAATTTTCCTCGACTAATGCGTCCTGAAAAAACAACGTGGCCGAAACAAATCGCGCTGTTGCGTCCATTTTTACGACAGATTGATGTCCGCCGAGCACACCGTTGAACACGAGAGTCCGTTGCGGGTTACCTGAAACTTTATTAAAAAAAAAAAAAAAAACTGCCGGACACTTGCAGCAAAAATAATGGAGTTTTTTCTCTGTCGAATGACGTATGCGCGACCCGGCGTACGCGCGTGTGTAATCGAACGATGATCGTCAATTCTCGTTGTCCGCGGTCGAATTCGAAAAACATGGGTAAACTCAAAGGGCCATGGGAGAATATTTCGATCCGGAATTCGACGGCGCGTCACCGGCGCGTTGCGGGAGGTAGGGGGAGAGGTGGAGGAGGAGGAGGAGGGCAACGGCGTTACAATTCCGTGGACTTTCATTTCACGCCCGGCCCAACAAATGTCCCGTGGCACAGCTGTTTTTGACAAATCCTGTAATCATATTTCATCCCCACTCCCCCCACTCCTCCTGGCGAAACTTCGCCGGCGGAACAGCACCGGGGATTTCAACGTTTTTTCGAACGAGGGTTAGAGAGAGTCGCGGAAATTCTGCGACGATTCTCGAGTCGATTTTTTTTTTCTCCAGTCGATTTTTTTTTCTCGAGTCGACTTTTTTTCTCCAGGCGATTTTTTTTTCTCCGGTCGCCCGTGTCGCGACGATAACGTGGAAGTCGGAAGAATTGACTTTGGTTGCGCGGCCGGCGGGGGGGGGGGGGGGCGCTCGTCTTCGCTGTTTTCTAATAATACACCGAAGTCGGGGACGTATGTGGGAACTCTCGTGAAATATGTCGACACCGGTCGAGTAGAGACCCTCGAATCTAGAAAAACAAACTCTTCGCGTGCTGTCGGTATGGCTATCGTTCTGTTCGAAAAACAAATACGGGATTATGTGGAGTGGTCGAAAGATATATGTGCTTCTTACGAGAGACGGAACTGTGTCGATTAACACCTTGCACTATAGTAACGAGCCGGACTCGTGATAGAGATTCCATATTCTGTATAAATATTAGTAATTTCGTCTGCATCGAAATCAAATTGAATTTTTCAATCGAAGGGAATTTTAAGACAATTTGTATATAAATTATACAATTGTATATAATTGCTTATAATTTTACGTAAATTATATTTCTATTATATACAGAATTAAATTATATAATCGTATATAATTGCATATAAATTGTATTCGTATCATATAGAAATTACGATAATTGTATATAAATTATATTTGTACTATAGACAAATTAAAATAATTTGTTCACCAGACGCTCGACACATTTGAGAAAATCGCCTGGTCCTGCTGCCTCACTTGGTCGAAAAAGTCATCGTCTGCAAAGGGTTAAGTATACTGTATCGCTTTATACAATAATAAAACAACAAGTCTGCTTCTATCACAACGAATTCTCGAAAGGAGACATTTATTCAATTGTCATCCCTAAAAATGTCTCCTTAAAACAAGAGGAAACATACGAGACAGCTGATATCGATTATTAGACCACGTTTAGCACAAAAGTCAGCAATATCTGCCAGAATGTCGCCATACGCAGAGATCGCTGAAAACAGAGAATTTGCATAAAAATCGGACGCCTGGGCCGGACCGAGTAGTTCGGCACCTGCCCCATCGAATCGTGTGCCGAACACGCGGCATCGTCGGACAAGGTGCCGTAGGTCGGGTGAATTAAACATCCCTCCTCCGGTTCGAAATTCGCTAAAGGATATATACGACTGGTTGCAAATCGCGGGGGTCGTCGCCGGCGCGAGAAAAAAGTCGGGCGGGCGCTCCGTTTCATCCGGTTTTACGATGCAATATATTATTACCGTTTCCTATTATCTGGCGCGGCGCGGGTGGCACTGCGAGAGACGAGAGACGAGGACGAGGAGGAGGGCCGGGAAAGACGACTCCGGGGACCACGTGCGACACCTTGCCCCCCGGAAAACCGGCGGCGGTCCATTTGTAAAGTCTGGTCAACTCGTAAATCCGCGGCGGCTTCCATCTTCGTCGTAGAGGGACGAACGAGAACGAAACGGGATAACAAACCGGGGGGGGGGGGGGGGGGGGGGGGGAGAGAGAGAGAGAGGGAGAGAGAGAGGGTCGCGGCGAAGATCGCGCCGGGGCGAAAAAGGGACGAGAAAGATGAGGAGAGCCGGGGGGGCTCTCTCTCTGCCGCCGGTGCAGGGAGGAGGGAGGAGATGCGAGGAAAAGAAGGTGGAGAAGGAGGAAAAAGGGGAGGAGACGGTGGGAGGCAAAGGGAAGAGATCGACGCAGGTTGCGTGCGGGTGGTCCCCTGCGGCATAGGTTGATCGCTGGGACGTCACGCGTTTTTACCCGGTTCTTAGGACGCTTTCTTCGTCGATTCCGCCCGATTTTCAGACGATCGCCGGGGAGGGAGGGTGAGCGGCGAGGGGAGGGGGGCGAGGCCGTGTCCTCGCGCAAGAAACCCGCCGAACTCGATATACGTTAATCGCGCGAAATGGAACCCCGTTGTTTCGTTTCGTCTCAGCAAACTCTCTTTTTGCCGGGCCCCCGGCCGTCGGGCCCCGCTCGTTTTTACTACCCGCCTGTCCTTCCCCCCCACCCCCGCTCCGCCGTACCGAAATTCGTTATTAAAGGAATTCCACCGAGCTGACGCCGGAACCGCCGTCTCTTTGAACGGGAGATTCAATTGTCGGCGGTCACGGTGGATTTGGGTTGCGGGGACCGGTTACCGTTCACCCTGGCGATTTAATCTCGGCGGCTGACAGATCAAAATATTTGCGTTGCTGCGAAATCGATGGGAAATGATCGGATTCGGTGTGTTAGTTCACGGCGGGGGGACGAGATGTTAAAAAAGTGCGATGGAAACGATCCGAAATCCGATAGAGTTCGATATGAAAGTTCTGTGACCTCTGTGACCTCTTTTTTATCAATGAAATGCAATAATCGTGGTCTATTTATTATTATTCTATTTTACTGATATGTTAAGGGCAAGTAACGAGGGTCCGATATAGTTCCATGAAAAAGATGAAGTGATTGTTAAGTAGATTTACAATTAATTATTACAAATGGAACAAGAGATATTAATTTTATCTGGACTAGCCATTCAGTCCCGATACGTTTAACCCTTTGCACTCGAAACAATTTGACCTCAGATTTAGAATAAATTCGTTTAGAATAAATATAAAAATGATCTTGGAATGTTGTATAATAATTTTAGTGGTGCCTCGGAGTCACCATTCGATTGCCAAGGGTTAAATAATATTTTTGCCTATTCTTCCCATTGCGAGGCGGGAAAAATATATTAACCCAAGGCGTCGAAAACCTTAATTTCAGGTCCCACGTACGTCTAGTTAAACCCAGGAAAATATTCAGATAATCCTCGGAACCATTTAGAATCATTTGCTAATTCGACGACGCGAACAACTGCGATCCAACGCCGGAGGAATATCTTTCCGCGAGCGATATCCGCGGGATCGTTTCCATTAGCGCGTAGATGGAAGAATACGCGTGCAAATTCTGCGGTAGCATTTGCGAATCGCGCTAGGACGCGGGGCGAAACAGTTTATACCGGGGGAAGCTTTAATGCGGGATGAAATTGCTGTGCAAATGTTGCTTCTTTGTCACGCGACGAGCCACCGTTAAACCGGAACAAGTATTTCGCAAGAGTGGCTGGTTCGTCACAGCCATCTCCGGCCCGTTTCTTCCACGGACTTTTTCCAACCCTCGCTTTTCCGGCCGTGGTTCTCTCTCCCCCCTCCCACGCATCGATCCGCACCCGGGTCGCCGGAAACGCGACGTCTGCCCGACGTCGATTTCATTTTGCCCTCGCCGGCAAGGCCGTGTCACGTTTCTCTTTCTCTTCGCGCCCGAGCCGCCCCTCCGCCGCCCCCTCCCCAACCCCTTCCTTGTTTCCTCCACTTTCTTCTGCGCCGCGCCGCGCGCGTCTTTTTTGACGCGAAGGTTTTTGTAACGCCACGGCGAAAAATCGAACGGGACGAACTGGGTCGCGCGAGGTGATATTCGGGGCCCATTAGCGACACCTATGGATCCCAGGCGACGCTTTCGGGGACGCGGCGGTGGATCCCCCACCCCACCCCTCCCGGTGAGCAGAATAAACTTGACGGTCCATTAAGATGTCGCGGAGCGGGACCGCTTCGGGTGTACGCGTTCACCGTTTCGGCGTGGAATTACGAGCGTCCCGCGGAGAAACGACGCCGCGACGCTGGACCGGATAAGTGCCGACCCTTTTATGATTTTTTATTATTTTTATTATTTTTATTATTTTTATTATTTTTATTATTTTTATTATTTTTATTATTTTTATTATTTTGTATTATTCGCGGGATCGTTGCCTTTTAATCAGAGTTCCCTTTGCGACGCGACGCGAAGCGTGTCCGGAGGGATTTATTAGCGTTTTCAGGGACCGATGGCGACCCGCGAAACTGTTAGGAAAATTGGACGATGTTTGATCTTCGGTGTATTGGAAATTCTGTTGGGTTTTGGGAAAATTGATACTGGAATTTTTACGATTTTTTGGGTGCTGTTGACGAGATTGGGAACGTTAATGGTTTTGTTTTAATTCGTTCTGGTTAGCCCGGAGATATCTTAATTTTTGGTGTAAATTTTTAGTGGATCGATATTGTCTTTGTATAATTTGTAAAATGAGGTCCGATCTTCATTAAAATGCAATTCTACTGCTATTTTAGCAGAAGAACTGGCACAGAATCAAATTACAGTCAATTACTTATCACAGGTTTTTACTATCTTTGATAAATGGACTTCGCAGTTGTGAACGTTAAAATTTAGAATTTAAGATGTTAATTTATAATTTAAGACGTCAATGTACAATTTAAGATATTAATTTACAATTTAAGACATTAATGTACAATTTATGAAGTCAATTTACAATTTAAGACGTCAATGTACAATTTAAGATGTTAATTTACAATTTAAGACATTAATGTACAATTTAAGACATTAATATACAATTTAAAAAGTTAATTTGCTATTTAAGAAATTAATTTACTATTTATGAAGTTAATTTACAATTTAAGAAATTAATTTACAATTTAAGAAATTAACGTACAATTTGAGAAACTAATATACATTTTATAAAGTTAATTGAGAATATGGAAAATCGTATATAGCGCACGAATGTTGATAACGTTCGAGAAATTTTTCTCTCGCGCCAAGATAACTTTGAAAAGTGAAAATTTGCATAGAAAGACCTTCGGTCTACCAATTACCGTGTTAACCTTCTTCCCCGTCTCGCAGATCCTAACCAAGTTAGAATCACTGAATCTATTACCATAAAATTCCTGTCCGAGTTTGTACAAAAAATTATACCACTTACGCAAGACCGACATGGCGGCCGGTTTCCTCTTTTTTTCATTAGTTGCCAACGCTGAAAATGGAGCTGATTTCTGTGCAAACATCTAATAGCTTTGAAATATCCACGGGCTTTTACGAGCTTTCTACCGAGATGAAAAAATGTCAATATTTGCTGACTTTTTAAAGAAATTTTTGTGGGAGGTGAAAAAAACTGTATTGCTTTTTCTAATAAAAAAATATTAGGTGGAAGAGGTTAAATCACATGCTATTGTAAAATATGCAGTGATCAGCCCGAAATGCGTATTGGCGAGTGCTTTAGAATTAATCATACTGCACAAAATTATAACAAAATATATTATAACATTATTATTATATATAATATAATATAATATAATATATTGTTATGACATATTACTTTATTTCAAACGTCCGAATTTTGTTATTAATGAAATCATGTTCCCCTGGGCTTGCAATATTAAAATAAAGGCATCAATATAATATAAAGGTTCATAAATGCTGATAGGTAACATCCACACTGGCGCCGAGTGCAAAGGGTTAACAAAACGAATTCAAATCATCCGAAAAATACCACTGACATAAATGCAGACTCCAGAAACCTGTGGAACAGCAATATGCTCGAAGATCTTGACGAAAACTCCAGGGGGGGGGGGGGGGGGGAGTTGCGGCGGTCGCAGGAGGGTCTCGCTTCGCACGATTTTTGAATTTTCTGCCCGGGATCCCGTGAAACGCGGTGCGCCGCCGTTGGCTGTTCGGATGAAAGCGGGCCGGGTTCGCCGGGAACCTTCCTGAAAAAGCCGAAGGTTGGCTACCGGGCGGATAAGCGAAACAAATCGCGCGGGGCCCCGGGTCCGAGTCGCTCGAAAGCGTGACGACCGGACCGGGTCCTCGTTGCAATGGGAGCCCCATCGAGGGAAAAGGTCGGCAAGCTGCGGCCTAAACGCGCGTGAAGTCCCTCGGATCCGCGGCGAGGGCGACAAAGCGGGGTGCCCCGGGGCCAGTTCGTCCCGTCCATTCGACGTGGATCCCCCGTTATTTGAACGGACCCGGTACCGGGAAACCCGTCGAGCTAACAAGAGACGCGTCGCGCTTACGCTACGTGCCGCGCGCGAAAATTCGGATTTCCACGAACGTTTCGCAGCACCGTGACCGAGTACCGCGTTCCGCTCGGATGTCGGGTGACTCCTGCTGGAGAGGACTCGTTTCACTCCTTTACGTGCCATTTTCTTCGCAGTCACGACGATCAGGAAGTTTTCGATTAACTCTTCGAGGCACAGGATTTTAGGAAATAAATAGACCCGTGTGGCACAGAAATTTTGTCGCGTTTCTAATTGAATGAAATTGGTATCATTTCATTGAAAGTATATTAAAATATCAACAAATAATAGTTCAATCGATTTTGTAGAATGAGCCTGAATTTATAGAATGAGATTTAAATAGTCCCATCGTTATTACGTATTACGAGGAGTAAAATTAATATATTTTTGTTATTAGCTAATCAATTTTGTTATAATTTGGTATAAACAAACTTCACACATGTGTTCATTCATGATAAAAAGTTTATTGCAAAATCTCATATGCGTCCCTTGATTTCAATTTTATTCCAATTTCAAAGAACATTTATACTTAATAATTAATTACGATCAATATCCATCGCGAGTCGGACTCGTCAAAGTACGGCAAGGGGTTGAACAGTGACTTAAACAGTGGGAAATCCGACGGTGGTAAATCCGTTTCGGAAAACGAATAATACGGTTTTAATGAAAATGATCGGCGAGAGCGTGCTCTCGCGAAGAAAGGACGGCGTGTAAACGACGTAACAGGGAGGCCGGGGCGATGTTAAGGAATAACAATGTGAATTAATTAGTATTACGAGCTTGTGTTTCACTGCGGAAGAAGAACCCGGGATTGCATAATTAGCGGGCGCGTCCGAGGGACCGGGGCCGTTCGCAAAAGTTTCACAAAGTCAAAGCTACTTTTTTAATGAAACGCGAATTTACAAGCGCGCAATATCGATGCCGGCAGTTATTCTTGCGACCTACTTGACGGCCCCCCGGGGGCTATTACATTTGGCTTGTAAATTCCGGTTTATTAAACTCCGATGGTTCAACGGGCCACGTACTACGCCGATAATCTAATAATTTGTAATATTATTACGTTACAAAAGCACATGTACCGCCGCTTCCTATATTATATCGTTAATACTACTGAAAGCAGGGACGTTATCAATTACAATCGCACGTTTCTTAAATAAAAATTACACTGTTTGCAATTTGCAAAAATGCATCTTTTCATTCAGAAGACACTTTAACCTCTTGCTGTACTATTTTTATCATAGTCACAAGGATAAGCACATTTTCTGCATGACTTGACATAACCTAACATAACCCCTTGCCATACTATTTTCTTCACAGCTACAAGCATTTTTTCCACTGTAATAATTTCTTAGGAGAAAAAGGACAAATTTATTAACCCTTTGATCTCGAGTGACGACTCTAAGGCACCACTAAAATTGTTCTAAAATTATTTTTATAACGATAAAGTTCAGATTTAAAAAATTGTTAAATATTGAAACTGTCGATCAATATCCTATACATAAAAGTGTACTTTTGTTGCGTAGAATAAAAGTACTATGAATCAGAAAAATTATTTCAGATTCGCAGTTGAAACGACTTCGAGTGCGAAGGGTTACGAAACGATTCGTCACGGCTCGTAATTAAATTTGATAATGGGTTAAACGTTATAAATTGATCAGCACGGTATTACTTCGACCGTATCGAATCGTTGCAGTCGTTCAGCCTGCAGCGACTGCATCGAATGAAATTCCAACGAAAAAAAAGAGTAAAAACACTCGAGCTTCTATACCCGGAGAACCCACCCGCCCCGCGTGTTCCATCTTCGAGCGCATTTAGAGTGGCAATCGGACGCGTTCGACGCGTTGAAACATGGAACTTTTTTGTAACCTGTCGATCGGCGCGCGCGCTCGAGAGACCGGTCGATCGTTTCGAGAGAGAGAGAGAGAGAGAGAGAGACCAGTCGAGCGTGTCGAGAGAGAGAGAGAGAGAGAGAGAGAGAGAGAGGCAGGTCCGGTCGCGGGAGACGTCGGGGAATGATTCGCGAAAATTTACGGTAGTTTCCGGCGTAATTGCTCCATGACGAGAACAGATCGCGGGGGCGCGCGCGCGCGCACGCCGGAAGTATAGGCTTTTATTTGACAGCGGGCGCGGAGCGGGTTTTCAGCGGAAACGAACGGTGATCCGGTCCGACGGGCGGAATGCTTAACTGCCGGATCGATTTACTGTCGGCGGCGGAATCGGCCGCCGGCCGGGCCCGGCCGAGAGCAGTTAGAAGCGCGGCGGTAAGGGGGGAGGGGGGGAGGGGGCGGCAGGGCTCGGGAATTCAGATAAATATTTCTTAGAACGGGATAATGGTGCCGCGCGGCGGTCGCGGAAACCGACTAGTTGATCCCGTAATTTATGGTCGCGCGCCACCACGATTTCGCTCGGACTCCGACAGATATTACGGCCGCAATTAAACGCTCGGACAAGTGTACACGATAGCGGCTATCATTGTTTAGTCGAGTGAAACGCCGGGCCCTAGCGATTCACTTTCCTGCCATTTTCCTCTTTTTTTACTCGTTTCGCGGCTCGTTCGAGGATCTGTTGTAGAGCAAGATAGGGTAAGTTTATCAATTACTGTACCCTATCCTTTCTGTATATAAACTATTTACACTTAAAATTAATATTGTTAGATTAAAGATATAGAATTTTAAAGATATAGAATAAAATTTGATCTGCAATTTTAGTAACCAAATACTGGTATGTATATTTTAATTTTTTCATTTTCCCAATTTATGAAACATGGAGAGATAATATAGAAACGTTGTTCCATAATAGGTACATGTTCATAAGTTACTAGGTTACTCGTATTATTTTTTTTATTCGTGTGAAATAAATATTTGCATGTTCGTCACGTTATTTAGAAATAATAATCTACAGGACAGTAAATAATTTTTTAGTTACGATGGAATCGATGGTATCCTTCTACCCTCTGAAAAACGTTCCATAATAGGTACACTTACCACCTCCTCATGATCTCGGGGTGGTTCGCCGTGATCGCGTCTGTTTTCTATTTTCCGTGCACCGTTCCCATTGTCACGCCGTGATTTCTCACACTCGAAACGATTGCTGTCTACTTTTTCACGGGACCCACCATCCATCATTCGACGCGCACCCCACCGGGCACCCTAATTCGCTTTAACACACCCTGTTCCGCGTTCGATATGCTACCAGCATTGTTTCCGCACAGTGAAATCGTCGGAAAATTTGAATGAGGTGCGGGAACTTTATTCCAACGTGTTGCAAGCATGTCGAAGGAGAATCTTAGACAAATACGAATTTTCTGGGAGCTATATTTTCTAAAATATACCAAATGGTGGTCGTTTCGATGATAATCGCTTTTTTATGAGTTAAAAAATCGATTACTTTTATCATTATTTTTATCTACATTTTTTTAAGAAATCACTTCGTTAGATAATAGCTCATAGCTACTGCATTTCAATTGTTAATGAAATTTTAAAGAAACATTTAAGACATATGCTATAGAATGATTTATTAAAAAATTGAATACAATTGATATAGCATTTATAAAAATCATAATATTGGACTTATTAAAATACCGTAGGATTTCTATTTGAACATAAGTTCGATTGAAGAAATTTATCAAAAATCGTTCATAAAAGAATTTTTATAACATCAGATATTATAAAAGAAAAAATTATTTTTACTAATTCGATCCTATATAAATAAAAATCGCCCCTCCCCATTTAAAATTACTCATTTAAATATCGAATTAAATATCGAATCTCATTGCATCGAACACTGCCAAAACAAATAAATTAATCGACAGCTTGCAACAGCTGCCGCAGAAACGACGCAGCGTCGCGCCGTTTGCCGGTGGTTTCTTAAAAAGATTCCGACACCCATCGTTGCCGAATGGACGGGCGCGGGGTCGGGGCAGCCACGGTTAATCGAGTTCTCGGTTTCATTACACGGCGGAGCACTCGACAGGATGGGAAACGTATCGACGAGCATAATCAACTTTGTTTCGGCGGGCGTAAAAAAAAAAAAGAAGAAGAAAGAAAAAGGCGAAGGAAAGCAGCTCCCAGCGCGTCCCTGGGAGAAATGTATTCAGCAGCACGTTTCCAATCCATATTCCGATAAAAACTGACGAGCTTTCTAATAAGCCTGTCCTTTAATAAGCGATCCGGCGCGCCATCTAATTTACGTTATCGGGCCATCTCGTTAGCAGTTGCCGCGCGTTTCCCCGGGTTCCTCGGGAATAATTAAAACTCGGCGACGTGACGCGACCCGATGAAACACGGAACGGTTTTCTTCTGCCTTGTTAGGAAGCGTAGGAGAGGCAACGAGCCGCGTGGCCCCGAAGTAAATAGCGGAGGAAAGCGACGGCCATTGTGACCCTTAACCCGATGATTGCCACTTCGATATTTCGAGACAGAGAGAGAGAGAGAGAAAAGAAAGCCAAGTGAGACGGCTATCAAACTTCAGCGAAATCAATTACAGTTAATTTGTGAACGGCACTACTCATATTTCGTACATCGTCGAATTTATTACGGAAGATTTATTAAGGTCAACGAGGGCTACTCGCTTTCATTATCTTCTCCAAGCTCGCGGATCCCCGGCAAAATTACCGTCGCTTAATCCTAATTTCTGTAGTTTAATTGCGCCGTCTTATAATAGGGCCGATGATCTTCCCGCGCGTTTATATCATCCCCTATTTCCGGAAGCTCCGCGTTAATTGAATTTAAACGTTTCCTAATATCTCGCAGGAGGATCTTCGCGATCTAAACTCGAAACAAATAAATACCTTCGCGATGTAAACTCGAAACAAATGAATATCTTCGCGATGTAAACTCGAAACAAATAAATAAATATCTTGGCGATCTAATCTCGAAACAAATAAATATCTTCGCGATCTAAACTCGAAAAAAAAAAATATTTTTAAATCGATGATCTATTACGATAAGAGGAGAAGTAATTGCAACCGGAAACTGCTGCCGGTAATTTAGATGAATTCCCGTACTTTGGAGCGGCAACGCGTCTTTCATCAATCAAGTTTGCAGCTGTTTATCTGATGTTTTCGACGAGACATTTAGCGTGAAAATATCCTCACGGAAAATTAATGAATCCTTAGTCTCCCCCAAGTCTCTAAGCTTCTGGGGCAACAAGCCTTGAGCTGTTACGTCTACATTCTTACCGCCCATGGTTGTACACCAAATAGACGCGCGCATTAATCCGGGGACAACTTGTCAATTTATATACATGGAGACGTTACATTACCGTGATTATTCTTTGCGGAGTTTTGTTGCTTAATTTCCTGGATCATTTTAAAATATCGATTGCATTTGTGAGTTAATAAATTTGAATAAAAAGGATATAACTTAATAAAACTGTTAGTTATATAATAACTGTTAAGTAACTATTATATAACTATTAAAAAACTATTAAAAGTTATATATAGTTTGAATTCGATTGAAGCCACTTCCTCATTGAAAAAACAATACAAAAGCCGATATTTTTCAACAACACAGAGATTTTATTTTTAATTTAATATTAGACCCATCGCACAATAAAAGCTTTTCCTTTATAAAAAAAAATATAGTCGAGTTTTTCTAAAATCAAATCAAATAAATGAAATGAATCCACTGACCTCAGTGTAAAAATATTTTAATAAGAATGACACTACTGGGTTAATTAAAATTTTTATATTCTATCACTATGAAAGTGTCTCAAAAATCTCAACAGACCTAACATAAAAATAGTAAAACCATAAATTCGACATAAAAATTGTAAAACCATAACCTTGACGCAAAAATTGTAAAACTATAACCTCGACACAAAAATCGTAAAACCATAACCTCGACACAAAAATTGTAAAACCATAAACTCGACACAAAAATTGTAAAACCAATTATTTTAAACGCTACAGTATCGTTAATCTCGAAAGACAACCGACGCATATAAAATTCACCCCCACCACTCTCCGTTCAGAACCGTGGTAAAATCGCTTCGATTCGCGGGAAAAAGGTCAATCAATATCGTCCCTAATCGCCTCCTAAGCAAAAGTTTCGCCTGAAGTCCACACGAGGCGGAGGAAAAGGAATAGCGGCGAGAAGAGCGGAGCCTGGGCGAGGAGAATCTGAAAGACAAATATGGCCGTGCGCGATCTATCGGGGAAGAAGAGGCACTCGATCTTTTCCGGCGACCAGCGCGCCGTAACGGCGTTTACCCTGAAGAGGAAAAAAATATTTGCCGTGTTACGGCAACACTCGGGCAATATTTGCTCGGCTCGAGCACGCTTTGTCGCCAGAAAGAAAGAGAGAGAGAGAGAGAGAGAGAGATCGGGTCGGCCAGGTTCGGCGTGGATTTCGGTGGAACCGCGGCTTCTTCACGGCGTCCGCGGCCGCGGTGCTCTGTGGGAAAAACGGAGAACGATTCGTCAAGGATCGCAGGGAACACGTGTTCCGTCCCGTGACCAATTTAACCGGATACCACGGCCTACGCGCCGCTCCGGCAACGACGGTTCTCCTCTATCCCCGTCTCTCTCTCTCTCTCTCTCTCTCTCTCTCTCACTCTCCGTCGCTCTTCAGAATTTCTCTGCAGCCTCTCCTAGCCACCCTCTACCTACGCTGCCGCTGGTGGCCGGTACGGCCCGGTCGCCGCCAGAAAGGAAGGAACGTCAGTTGCACGCGCGCATCTGGATCATTGTCGGCCGGGATCCGTGGAGGAGCTAAATCGCTTCGAAATTCGGGCACCGTGACAACGTTACGTCGGGCCCTCGGGGAATCTCCCGCGCGGTGACCGGCACAAGACGGTGACGCATTGAAATCTGCACCTTGACTCGACACGCTGAATTATTCAGGGGGGCGATGCCTCCATTTTTTAAGCCTCGCTCCGAGTTATTGTTGCGGGTCGTGCTACATCGGGAACCGAGGTTCGCGAGGGCGCGCGCAGAATCCCGAGAACTCGAAATTATTCGGACAACGGAACTCGAAATTTTATAATTCATGGCGTCGAGAAAACAGGATTTTTCGATCGGCTCGAGCGGCGGGGGGAACGGAAATTTATTTCCGAATTGGAGGTTGAATTATTTAAGTACTTTCCACGACTTCTTGCATATTGCGAATTACTTTCGGCGATGCTGCGTGTTCTGTTTGCGAAATTCAAGTTCTTTTCCTTTGGAATTATGTAAGAATTCTTGTAATCAATTCATGGAATTTAGGATTCATTCGTTGATTTGTAGACTGTGGATTTTTATACGATATAAATATCGTTTTTATTTTTCGCGAGATATAGCATGGTTTCAATTAGTTTTATACTTAGTTTCTTTCAATATTACTTGAAATCTCATCTATACATTTTTGTTACAAATGTAATATATTATATGAATATTGATATGATATATTTGGAGATATATATAAACATTGACAAAATATATTTTTATTAGCTGAATTGTAAATCAAACCTTAATCTGACGATGTCCTTTAAAGCTACAGTAATTAGAGTAATTAGAAGATAAAACACTTACAATAAATAAATATAAAAATAAAAAATAAAATAATTAGAAGATAAGAAGGTAAATTCTGTTCTTTCCTTTATAAATATAGGACGGGATAAAAACGATCCCCATGAATATAATGGTTCAAAATACAATGAATAAAAATAAAAAAGAAATAATTTATATTAAAAATACTCGACGCCATGTGAATTTAAAAATCAATATTTATAGGAATTGAAGTACGAATCAATTAAAGTTAAATAAAGTGCAATCTGGCGATCGAGTATTCGCGTTATTTTATAAAAATAATAAACAATTGTAACGTTACGATATTGAACAAATAATCGATAATTCACCAAATTCCAAGAGCAACAGCTACCAGATTCGATCGCGCCATCGACGATGTTTTTCCATCTCGGTAATCAATTAAACATTGATCGAGCGGCCCACATCCGTGAGAAGTCGAGGCATGCGTGGCATCTAATTACTTAAACCGAGAGACGCCGATCCCCGGATAGGGAGCACAGTCTATGATCGGGCCAGCCGGGGAGTTCATAAACACGCTGGCGGTGAGAGTCGTAGCCGGCGTTCCGTCGTTGGTTTTGATTTAATAGAGGCTAATTGATAGGGGTGGCCGGACCAGTCCGGGTGGTCCTGTCCCAGGACTTTCTTTAATTATGACGTATGGCACGCCGGAGTCCTTTCCCGTGAATCGAGCGCTGCCGGCGAAAACCGGCCGCGATTGTTCTCGAAAAACTTGGCCACCGATAAAAGAGCATTTTATAATTAATCCAATCTCCAGAACGCGCGCGCGCGCGAGCGCGTTTCTCTCGAACGGAGAGAAACGTCGCTGGTTTTCCGGCGGCTCGTGTTCCGCCTTTTATTAAAAATCGCAATCGGTTTCGCGCTGGCACGGGCAGGCGCGGCGCGGCGCGGCGGCAGCTCGCTCGATTCAATTAAGACGCTGGCTGAAACAAAGCCTGGAATAATCTCGACGAATCCACGGGAATTATTAACACGTTTCGCGCCGCGTGGGACACACCGGCCCGGCCTCTCTCCCCGGCTGATTTTCTCCGCTCTCGTTCCTCGAAGCAATATCACCGTGCCGCCGCGCGCCGTGCTCCGGAAGTTTCGAAATACTTGCTAGTACATTGAATCGGGAGCCCCGAGGAGTTACTCCGCCGCCTCCTCCTTCTCCTTCTCCTCTACGATGCGGATCTTTACGTAGACTCACACTTTTGTGCGCCGCCTTTCACCGGCGAACGCGCGCGACCCGGACGATTTATTCGCTTTCGGCGCGCATCGGCTGTATGGAATTATTTCGCGGATCAAACGAACTGTTATTAATCGATCGTTTAATAGCTGTTGACGAGCTGCTGACTCGCCGTTCGTGATTTCGAGGTGAAAAATTGGGTTCGGAGAATGTCGACGTTCTGCAGCGATGTATATAGTTAAAGTTTACAATCAGTAAAATTTTTTGCAGTTCGGACGCAAAATTCCTTCTGCATAAGATAACTGTAGTTTTTAAACATTATGGTCTTTTGATCAAAGTTTCAGTTTCTGTGTTAAAAACAATTTCTTTATTCCCTTTAAAAAAATAAAAACAACTTGTCGGAAATTAAAAACTAAGAAAATCAATAATAACGACTTTAGTCGCTTCCCGCGCAAGATGTGTTAATATATGTCAAATATCCTCAATATATGTAAGGAAAGCATCATTACTTGTATTAAATTTACCGCGTAAGTAGGTCGATAAGTTAGATCTCCAATAGTATTAAGATAATTGAACGAATAGACATGTGGCGTCAGTGCAACAATATAAGCCGAAGTACGAAGAATTGAAATTAAGTATAAGAAAGTTAATAAAGTAAAATAGTGCGAATAATAACATTGAATGTTGTTTCTTTGTTATTACAGAGAAACAATTCTATCCATTATTCACCAGCAACCTGCACATTGAATAAATCATTTATATATATTTAGGATATCTTTCGTAATAATCTAACATAAATTTATTCTAGTATATTTATTATTATAAATAATATAGTAACATCATTGTACTGCAGTACTTCGATTAGCTATTCTTCTTACTTTATATCCTAGCCATTCATTTATATTATAAATTCACAAGACCATAACCTAATTATTACAAAAGTCAAGATTTCCTACGACAAGGATAATTGCCAAATCTTTTGTTTATACAGTACGTATTCGTAGCTGAGACAGGTAGGTCCTTTCCTGAATTCGTCCAGCGCACGAACAAGCAACGTGCCCCAAGGATTGGCGCGCGGCCATAATCGTCCGCGCTGACATCGTCCACCTGTTCCCCGGGCCCGGTGCAATGAGATCAACAGCTAGAATTATCAGCGTCGTGGCACCGCGATCGACAGGATTCGCGAATCAGTATGCGAGGGAAGGGTTCGCCTGTGACACACCTGATCGCAACAGGCGAGCAACGATCGACCAACGTTGCAGCGCGCGTATACGAAACTGTAGTTGGCACGTTGATCGCGTTCGAAAGGAGCAACGGCAAGTCGCGCAGGTAGGATTAGTGTGAAGAACCTTTAGCCACGGTTTAACAAAGGCTTGCGAGACCGGGCTCCCGATAAGTCGGCGCCCTGGATCCGAGGCGCTGTGGACTTTAATATAGACCACCGTCGCCACTGTTTGGAATCGAGAAATCCTCAAGTCAAATAGCTCGCCGAAGAAATTCGGTGTTTGCGTGCGGGATGGGTCCGAGCTCCTTCGCTCTCTCTCTCTCTCTCTCTCTCTCTCTCTCTCTTTATTGTTCTTTTATTTGTCCGGTTAGCTCAACAAGGTCCACTTGTGACGGGCTAACAGGTTGGAGGTTCTTTCGAGATTTTTACGGATTGCTTTAGGGTATAGTGTAGAAGTTTTCATGTTTGGGTTGTGTCAGCTATTTTATTTCTGATAATTTAGGGCTGCGAGGTTAAGGGGAAATCGTTTGGAAAATAATCGCGTAAATCGTTTCGAAATCTAAGAAAAGACAAATGGGAATTAAATTTCTACGCGGATTAGTCTAGGTTTATTTTTAGAATGAAAAATCGTTGGCGAAATTAAAGTCGTCGGTGAGAGATCTAATTTTTGTCCGGATGACGAAGATGGTTGAAATAGG
Source organism: Augochlora pura (assembly GCF_028453695.1). Classification (NCBI taxonomy): domain Eukaryota; kingdom Metazoa; phylum Arthropoda; class Insecta; order Hymenoptera; family Halictidae; genus Augochlora; species Augochlora pura. The sequence goes on along the minus strand of NC_135777.1, from coordinate 20,983,310 downwards.
AATTAATTTTCGAATCAACACCTTGCGTTTCTTTGACTGCTATAATGCATGTGACTTCGTCATTTATTAGCTATAATTAAACTGCCAATATTTATGCTTATAATAATTATATCAAAGAATATATTCTCAATATAACAAAAACAATATTCTCGGTCTAACTATAACATTGCACTAATCAAAACATCTAATAACTAATAATATAATAAATATCTAACAATATATATATATTTGAATTAAAAAATGTATTAAATTATTTCCAACCAAAACCTCTCCAAAATGAAAACCGTAAAACCTGTCATTTCGACCAGAACGACAGATAAAATATTGAAACACCGTCGATAAAACATCGATAAACATAACCTTCCCGATTCCGATATTAATTTAGTGGTAGCAAACAGATCTGCCCTATCATTAAAAACCGACCGTAGATATTCGAAACGAGACTACCACCAGTCGCTGTATATTTTTCACGTCCATCACCTAGCCATTCCCGACCAAATAATTACGCCTTTCGGTTACCAATCTACCCCGGAGCCGACCCGGCGAGGAAAAAAAAAAGTGGTTCCCGGCTCCTAGATTTCGTGGATCCGCGGCCGACTATTAATCCGCCGGCGAAATTGAAAGAAACAGTATACTCCTATTAAAAGGCGGCATCAATTAATTTCCCCCGGAGCCGGGGACCAATTATTCAGTACACGGTGGTACTCCCGGGTGTCCTTAATAAAGCTAACAGCCCCGCAGCGCGACCGAGCGAAGAGTAAATCCTCGCAAACGAGTATCGTCGTAGATCACGCGGCCGGCGAAGTTCGTCGACAACGCGCTGAAAGAGAGAGAGAGAGAGAGAGAGAGAGAGACAGACAGAGATAGAAGCAGATAGAAGCAGAGAGAGAGAGAGAGAGAGATGTACAGGACGCCTAAAAAATCAGAGATCATACGAAGACACTATTTCCTTAACGAGAACATCCTCCGCGGCTATGTTAATTAATTATTAGTGGAAAATTTCTATATCAATATAATTACTATTATCGAAATTATAATTGTATTAATATGATTACTATTACCTATATTATAATCATATCAACATGATTACTATTACCTACATTACAATCATATCAATATAAAATTATTATCGATCTTACTTATTATTTACTTATGAGAAAATCGTCTGTATTGATTTATCGACCGAAGGAACCTGCGATGAAATATCTGCACCGCGTAACTAATTTTCCAAGAAAAATGAATTCAGACTAATTGGATACAGAACCGTCCATGTAGAAAGGAATAAAGAGGTATGTAAGGAGTAGTAGAGAGATATCTAAGATATGTCCCTCTCTCTCTAAAAATAGAGAGAGTGATAAAGAGTAATACAGAAAGAGGTATTAGAAAGATGAAGACAGGATGCGAAGAGAGAAACTGCGCCGATAGCAGAGGATCTCTCGCGACGCATTTTCTTAGAGAGCGAGAGCAAAGAGGGAGAAGCGACGGAGAGAGAGAGAGAGAGAGAGAGAGAGAGAGAGGGAAGCGAGAAAAGGATAGTAGAGGGAGGAGATAGAGAGAGCGAGGGGAAGAGACTAAGGAAAGACAGAGAAAAAGGGAGAGAGAGCAAGAGAGCGAGAGAGAGAAAGAGTGCAATCAAAGAGAGCATGCAGCTGCTCGACAGAAGAGATCCATTCCGGCTGGACCCGCAAGGAAAACGTCCTGCGGACGTAGAGGCCGACTATGGCAGCGATCCTGCGACCGACTGCGAATCTCCTCCAGCTCGGAATGAACAGACAAGAGGACAAACTCTATGGGAGAGGAGGCCTCGTGAGCGGGCGAGACGAACTCGGATTAGACATGGGTTATGGGGGTCTACCCGCCACCCGGCTTTTCGGCTTCCATTCTCTTCAGGATTCCACCTCGAGTGGATACACCGACTGCCTCGATCGACTGCCCTCTCGCTGTTCCACTCTTTTTCCCGGCATTTCCTTTCCTTCCGCGACGCCGCCAACGTCTCTCTCTCTCTCTCTCTTCTCTCTCTTTTCTCTCTTTTCTCGTCCGCGTCGTTGGACCCCGCGGAAATGGATATTCGGTGATTTCATTAGCCCTCGAAGCTGCCGCGTCATTTAACTCTAATTTATTCTCCCGATCCTTGAACGATTCCTCGAGCCAAGGGGTGGACTCGCGTGTCTGCTCGACCGAGCTCGCATTTGTTCGATTCCTGGCTATACCGTGTTTGCTGGATTAAGTCGTTCCTACAGTTTAAGTCGGAGTCCCCCGGGTTTTCGATATTTTCCTCTTTTCTTCGGTGTGATTTGAGACGCACGTTCCTCTTTTTGGTTATTAACCCTTTATAGATTAAGTCGTTCGGAGTTCTACGGGTTTACGGTATTTGTTTTCTTCGGCGTGATTTGAAACGTACGGTCTTCTTTTTGGCTGTTAACCCTTTGAAGTCGAAGACATTTTATTTTGAAATAATTTTCCTAGGTTATAGTATTTATATTTTATGCAACAGAGTGCACTTTTATGCGTACGAAATTGATTCTTGCGACTTGTATCATCAATGTTACTAGTTAACAATTTTTAAATCTATACTTTGTTTTTATAAGAATTATCTATGTGATGGAACAATTTTTTTATTTAAACGATTTTCTCTTTTAAATCGTTCTTATTATAGTTGTATTAAAAATATATGATTGTGTTTTAATTTCAAGCTAACACTTCGAATCATAATAATAGAAAAATTCATGTTGATTCCTCCAATTATGCTTTTATTTAAACGATTTTCTCTTTTAAATCGTTCTCATTATACTTATATCAAAAATAAATAATTGTGTTTCAATTTCAAGCGAGCACTTCGAATCATAATAATAGAGAAATTGATGTTGCCTAATATAGAAAATCCATGTCTTTCCCGAGAGTAAATGGATGCCAGTGTCAGGGGGCGGGGGGGTTTCGGAAAGATACTTTTCGCGTCATGAATATCTTGTCTATCAAGAGCCGTGGCGGTGGTATCGTATGGGAAAATTTCCGTATTCGTATAATCCACCCTATACTAATCGTGAATGACGTCGAGGCCTTTATCCTCGGGGATGATGAATCCTCTGTCAGATGTCAGGATGACTTATCCGTTCCTGTTCCGATGCATCCCAGCCGGCCGATGACTCATTTCCTTATTCCTTCGCGTATCATTTTAATTATGCCATCGATCTCACTCTGTATACGAACGACACTTCGTTAAAACCGTTGGCAATTAATAAATTAATTCTTTTCCCGGAACACTTTGCTGCGGCGGTCGATCCGGTTATATAGTATTAAAAACCAGCCGTCGATGGGAACGTGGTAAATTGGTTGGAAACGATGGAAAAGTATTGTTATTAGAGTGGAGTGTAGATATTGTTATTTTATTTTATTTATTAATTATTTCGCGAATATTTCATGAATATTTCCGCAACGATTTCAGATCTGAAAACCAAGACCATAAGTGTTGCTATGAGTTTTAATATATAATAATTTTATAATTAAACTATGAGTCTATAAACTATAAATGTTGCGATTTAAAAAGTTATGGAATATAATAATTATTTTTCCGATTGTGATGTTTGCGATCTCCATTATCGATAACAAAAGTTATATAGGTCACTCATTATAGTTTTCGATGAACATGCAGTTGCATTCAACAAACCTCGACTTCGTAATTAATGTTATGCTATTGACAACTATGTGTACACAGAATTGTTTTAGCCGAATGCAAAACAGTAACGTATAGTATTATGATCGACCAAAATACTAGTTCACTCCATGAACAACTCTTGCAATTGAAATAAATTTTCCCCCACTACTATGGACGACCCAGATAATTACATATAAAATTCATAAAACATTAAAAAATCGAGACTTTTAATAGTATGATATTTGATGAACGCAATTATATAAAAAGAAGAATTAACAAATATTCGCATTATCATTCTGTTAATCTATTTAAATAAAGGATTATTTAGATAAAGGGTGGAACAATTTGTTAAGAGTAATGAGTTACCGTTATTATACTTTATTACTAAACCTGCCAGCGCCGGTCAAATAACCAGTTTCATATACTTTTATTTCATAATTATTCAAGTCATAATTATTTGAGCCATTAAAATTTGTTGGATATATTTATCCAGGTACACGTTATTGTAAAGACTCCGAAAAGTTTGAATAAAGCTTACCTTGAAATTTTTATAAGGCAATTTTTGTTGGACTTCGATAGATTTTGTAATGATTAAATATTTCTTGCAAACAATTCGTCCAATGCTCAACGCTCTGTTCTAAGCCTAATTGATAGGAAATAAAATGTACTCTGCATAGCTACTAATTGTTATTTATACTTTTTACTATTTTCTTCATGACAATTTTTGCGCCAACAATATTTCTCGACCTTATTTAACCCTTTGCAGACAAGAGGCAATTCTCGGTATTTCGTTTGGCAGGACAAGTGGTTATATAATTATATATAATTGCATATAATCATATATAAATTATATAATTATATATAGTTGTATATAATCCTATACAAATTATATAATTGTATGTAATTACATATAATAAAAATAATTTGTATACAAGACACTCGACGCATCTGACAAAATCGCCACGTCCTGCTACCTCACTTAGTCAGAAAAGGGTTAAATTTACAAGTCCATCCTTTTTTCCAACGAATTTAAACATCGTAGCGAACCGTGTGTTCCTGCATCGTTCGTCCGGCCGGAGGGCACGATCTTCGACGAGTTCGATAATCCGAAAGAAAATTTAATTATCCTAGAACGGTTTATTGTTTTCTGATAAAGGATTCGCGGGGGTGGCCGTCGCTATGAAAAACGACCCGATTCCCCGGTGTATCGGAGACGGTGCACGACGGCCTTACAACGCCGGCACGTTAAGAATGCTCCGCCGTCCCCCCGATCCCTCCCGCCCCCTCGGGGGGGGTCACGTCATATTTACATCGGGTTCCCTTACGAAATTCCGTCCCACGATAATTTCGAACGGGAGAATTTCCGCGAAAATACCGTCGGCGACGAAACGCGGGCGCTCCGAGGCCCCCTCCCCCTCCCCCCTCCACCCAGGAAGTTTTCGTATTTATAAGGTTTCCCTCGTTTCGCCCGCTGCCCGGGATATATAATTGGACGCGAGGGGTGGACGGGAGGGTGGGACCCGCCGCCGAGCAATACGCCGATAATAAATTAGCCGGACTTCCACGGCGGAATCGAAGGGAAAGGAAGCTTTTGCCGCTTGCACCGTCTGCAGTCGCGGTTGTACAGCTCTCTCACTCTCCCTCTCTCTTTCTCTCTTTCTACGCTCGGAATGCCGTGAAACGATGTCAAATCTGTTTATTTATGTCTGCGATATACACGACGATTTAATAGTTAATAAGCAGACCGCGGGTTTTACGCGTTTAAGGGAAACGTGAATGGATCGAGTGGAAAATTACAAGAATTATTTGAGAATATTATCGTGATGGTAAGGATTTAGAAATTGAACAAATGATTAAGAAATTGAATAAATGATTGAGAAATTGAATAAATGATTGAGAAATTAAATAAATGCTTACGTAATTTCTATATCTGGTAATTAATGAAGACAATTTTTATTTTGCATAAAAATCGATAGTATTAATTATTCGGCTGTTCGTTACTGTCTTTCCATCTTGTAAATTTTGAGAATTATGAAATCACCCTTTTGTGGTATTGACGTGACTTGACAATCTATTTAGAATCGTTGATAATTATTATAATTATTATGTCGCACCGAATAACTATAGCATTAATTGTGAATGTGATGTAAATTGAGAAAATAATTAATTAAAAGTCCGCAACCGGTTAAAACGTTAAAAATAAAAATAGTCCTTTTATACGATCAAAGCTGAATGAATTAAAATATTGAAAATAAAAATTGACATAATACGAAAAACATTAAAATTCTTTTACACCATCGAAAAGTTGTTTCAATTAAAAAACGACACAATACACATCTCCTTTACATGATCAAAACGTCTCGAACATAAATATTAAAACATGAAATCCCAAAAGACAACAAAATTCTACAAGCCCTTCTCGCCACTAAAAAATCCAAAATACCACAAAACGAGTCAATAAAAATAAAAATAAAAATCTCGCCGAAATCAATATTTCCCACAGCCTAACACCTTTGAGAAACATATCCAACAACGTACAAGCTTTCCGCGCATCGTCTGCAAATCCGAAAACACGTTTGTTTCGTTCAAACAACGCCCGAGAAAACGGGAACGCCGTTAACGGCGGACCCGCTTCGATATTGCCGGCACTTACAACTCATCAAATTCTTGGAACGGCTCCTTTCGACGCGGCTGAATAATAAATTGGCCGCGCCGTGCTTTCACGGGAAACCGGGCGAAGGAAAAGGGCACGTTTTCCCGGCGAGAGGCCGCAGCGCTCGTCTGGAGGGCGCGAGAATTTTCGACGCGCGCTGGCGCGGGCGCGATTGTCGCGCGAGCGGCAATTCCGAAAGAATATACACGGCTGACGGTGATATTTCCTCGCGAGAGAAGTTAGGGTTGCCTGTAATAACACGGGGCCGCCGGAAGCCGGCCCACGGCAAAGCCTCCCGAAGTAAGTTCCGCCGTGCCGAGTCACCCCCCTCTCCCCCTCTCTCCCTCCTACCTCGCCCCGTCGTCTACCACCCCCTCGACTCTCTAAACAGGGCGGGAGGAAGCGGAGAGGGCTCTTGCATATTTACCCTTCGCTTTCACCCTTGCCCCCCACGCCGATGCCAAATGGGCCGTTTCATTCGAAGAGCATCCAGCACGCCCTTCACCTTTACGCCGGGCGCCCTTTACGCCACCCTTTGTCTTCGACAATTGGAGCGATAGCCGGAGTCGCGACGCTTACGAGTGGCTCCTTCCTCTACTCTCTTCCTCTCTCTCTCTCTCTCTCTCTTCCTTCTTCCTATTCTCTTCCTCTCTCCATCCTTCTTACTCTCTCTCTCTCTCGCTCTCTCTCACTTTCTCCGCTCTCAGCCCGGTTGGGAACGCGGCTAATAAGTGGCCTTTCTGCGAATTAAGCGTCGCAGTTGCTTTTTCTTCAACCCCCTTTCGAAACTGTTTCCCCTCTTCTGCCGCGCGTCATTTCACGGCGGAACGACTGTCGGAACCAGTCGATCGTAATTTCTTGCGAAAATTGAACCGATGGGTTCCACCCGTTCTACCCACGTCTGCTTATTTACATTCTCTTTACGTTATTTAGCTCGCTTCCGATCGAAAAATGGGCTCCGAAATGCTTGAACGCCCGCGAGAAACGAGGGTTGGGAATTGGGGGTAAATCGGTGGGTATAGGGTTAATTAATTTAATTTTTTTAATACTTTTAATTTTTTTAATACTATCAATTCTTTTAATACTTTTGATACTTTTAATTCTTTTAATTCTTTTAATTCTTTTAATACTTTTAATTCTTGTATGGTTCTGTGTATACTATACCATATATCTTGTATATATTTTGTTTCTGTTATATTAATTTTTATTGTCAATAAAAAAATAAAAGATTGTGATAGATCTTTTACTTTTATGATTCAGACTTTGTTAGGATTATATTACTTTTTAAACTAATATCGCATTGGAATCGAGTTTATTAACATTATTTATTTTTAAATAATAAAGCGGTATTTCCTTCAGGATTTTTATATTAATTATTATATCCTTTCATATAATTAGTTGAAAGAGCGCTGTATTATTATAGTGAAGGTAAACATGGTAGGAGAATTGATAGCTAAGAGAGTCACATAATTTTGTATATTAGAATATTAATATTTTAGAATAATTTTATGCAAAAATAAGCGAAGCTGACATCTCTCTAATTAATTCAATAAAATATAGATTGCAACTTTTATACATTTCTGATTAAACTGTTTGAATATAAAATCGTGAATCCATAAAGAATATTTTAAAAAATTGAAAGAATCAATTCTCCTTTAATTTCGATTTCTCACAATCGTCTCGTAACATTTTTATCTCGCAGTCTATATATTATATCACCTACTTGAATCTATAACCACCTATCTAATAACCTATGCAACATTACGCCTAAACCGTAGTCTTAAAATAATAGTATTTAGTATATTAATAAATATTAAAAATTAATAAATATTCGTAACTCCTGATGGAACGTAGAGCAGCGAAAACTTTTGCACTTCAATCTTCGGGACGAAATGAATTCATACAGGTAATTACGATTTTCTCGCGACCGGTATTCTAGAGATTACAATTTGTTTGATGAGACAGTTACCCGGGGCCGTGTCGGCGCGCGGCCCGGAATAAGGGACACACTCGCATTTTGCTTCTTGATTAAAACACGCCAAATACGGCCGTGAAAGCCGGAGTATATTTTTATACATTTGGAAACGTTCGCCGCTACTTTAGGCGGCGGCGGCGGTGGCGGCGGGACACAAAGGGGACGAGAGACAGAGAAAGAGAGAGAAAGGGGGGGAGAGAGAGTAATCCCGGGAAAATAATAACTACATCATGAACAAAAATGTACGAATTGGAAGCTCAGAACGGTCGAGAAACTAGAGCCGGGAACAAAGGGGATTATTAAACATTCGCGTATACTCTTTGCTTTATCAGTGTAACAATGTGCGGAATGATCACTTTTCATTTATAAAGGCTCCCACGTTATATTCACCGCGGACTTGTGTTCCTTCGGGACCGCATTAATTCACGGTAACCAACGGGAGTTTCCAGGTAACCAGAAAACGTAATAATTTCCCCGAGCCGAATTCAACAATTCCCGAATAGTGTTGGAAAAAAATCTACACCGTCGACGAATTTAAATAAAAAAACAAACAATCGGCGAAATTCCGTTTGCCTAAGGATAATAAAATCGCGCGGGACACGAATTTTTCGTTAAAATAGATTTTACGATAATTAAAATTATGATGTATAGACAAGTCAGAAATGAAACACTAATTTTTTAAAGACGTTTCAACGTTTCTTGATTGATCAATTAAATAATAAAAGATAAAGGATAATACATTTTAATTTATTTTTAACTCTCGTTTGTTTCCTGTTTTTAGCTACTGCACGATATTAGACTCCTCTTTACAATAACATTTAAAATTCAGGATGGAGAAAAATCGATAGTTTACAATGTAAAATGAAAATAAATAAATGCGAGCATATTAAAATAAATTATAATTTTATGTTTATCCCAAGCAATTCTTTTCTGAATAATTCTTTATTTGGATCTGTTGTTTGAATAGAGCTTGAACAAATATTTGACAAATAATATGAATATATGGAATTATTAAATTGAACATATATGAACATATAGAATTATAAAATTGAACATATATGAATACATAGAATTATTAAATTAAATATATATGAATATATAGAATTATCAAATTGAATATATATGAATACATAAAATTATAAAATTGTCTAACATTGCCTACATACTTATAAACTCACAGAGCGATTGGCATAACTTTTCTAATCGCTTCCATCGTAACAAGCCATCAAAGTAACTCTAACATACCTCCTTCAAAGTAATTCACCATCAGCCCCCTCCATTTTCGAATTCGACCGATTCAGATCGGTTCAATGAAACGGACCGAAGTAGGGTGGTTACGTCGAATAAAAATCTCTCTCGTCCCCGGTGAACGGAGGCGACGGAGAACGTTCACGGCCACCCGATAGACGAGACGGCGAATCGTGCCCGTAGCAGCGACAACGGGCAGAACAGCGGGCGCGTATTTAATTTGGGAAAAGCATTTTCGCAGTTCGCCGGCGCCGTTTGCACCGTGAAATATTACGAGTGTCACTCGGTAGTACCCGGAGCACAATGGACCGAGAGAGAGAGAGGTGGTTGCCATAAAAATGCGGTCTTGAATAACCGAAACCCCCCTCCCCTCTCGCCTCGCCTCTGTTCCCTCGAACGCATAGCACCCCATCAACCGAAGGGGGGGAGGAGGGTGGCGACCAGAGAAAATCAATATTGAATATAAACAAGCGTGGGCACCCGTTCGAATCGATTCCGATTCTAATAAGCCAATTTTAATAATGCCCGCCGCTTTCGGCACGGTCCGCCGCTGGGATTTTCGGGTCAGCCGGATTCGATTAAACGAAACGATCGACCGTAATTACGTTTCGCGGCCTCGTGGCACCGGCATTAATAATCCTCGATTTTCTTATTCCCGTCGTCGAAATTAGAATGCGGCAACGTTTTCGTGTATCCGACGATGGGACGGGGGTATTCGCTCGGTTTGTTTCGCGACTGGTTTTTCATCCCGCTACGCGACAGTCGCGCTGCATACTTATTCGTAAAGGACGTCTGTTTAATTTCGCAACGGGCTGAAGAAATTACGCTCTGTATTGTCTAGGATCGAAAGACGGGTCTCGAAGACAAAATAGCGAACGTGGTATGCTTATTTCAGCGGACGATTTTGTGTGGAGTCAATTGGGTCGAGCACGTGTGACAAATTTTGAACGCAATTCTTAGTTCAGAATTTTATCACCGATACTCGTCAATCCCTCGCAGTACTTTTATCTTGGCAGTTACAATAATTAAATAAATTCGATTGGAATAATTTCTTAGGGGAGAAATAAAATTAATGTTTGTAGTATGTGTACTATTACTTCAGCGCTTAAATATATCAGCGGCGAGAAGACAGAATTTTATTTCTTAAAAAGACGAGATAACATTCATACTTAACAGGTTATTATTAGAAATCATAATCACCAGTGATAATCTCCAGTCTCTATTTACTTTTGAAAAATATAATTTTTATTGATTATTTAATTTTAATATTTTAATATCTTTTTAATATTCTAATAATTTTTAAACGATTAAATATAATAATATATTAAATATATTTGTTTTCAATACATATAAAATAATATCATAATATCAGTTCATAAAACTGAGTTATGTCTATAAAAGTCATGATATTTCGGTAAGAAAATATTATACCCAGTAGAAATTTTCAATTGAAATTGCAAAACAAGTCTTTACAACTAATCTGCTAAATCCAGCGTTAAAATCACTACCTTCCAACGCGGTGTGATTTTTCAAGAGATTCCCGCGGTAACCGAGGAAACATTACCAAAAGGTCGTTCGTCTCGCTCTCGAAACAATCGAAAGGGGTTGTTAAACGCGCCAGGCCGGTATCGTTCGCATCTCCGCAGCTACCGGCGGGATTGCTTAGGTCTAACAAGCATGGTAATCGCGCGCGCAATTCGCCAAGAGAACATCGATTAAAGATAGGAAGACAGAGCCGCCGGCGCGGCATTTCCAGTCTGCCCGCTTCGCTCGCGGAGCCAAGAATCCGGCGCGGCGAGACAATCGCGCGCCGCGTACGGATCGCGTACCGAGCGCCAACGATTCTCTCCCAGCATTTGTTAATACACCGTGGACGTTAATGGCATTGTACGTTAGCCGGGCCGGCGGGTTGCAGGGATACGTGCGCGTGGGCGCGCCAGGATTTTACGCGCGTACGGCTCTCGCCTGCCGTCCGAGGGGCGCCGGGGGGAGGGGGGAGGCCGCCCGCCTGCGCGCGCGGGAGGCGTTAATAAAGATGAGTGACGATGCTTAATTAGTATTAGCCGGGAAGATAGCCCGAGCTGCTCGCGCGGCAGTACGTTAATCGAGAGCGTAGCGCGTCGCGGGGATTTAGCTCGGGCTTGGACCCGGAGGAGCCCCCTCGACCGTTGTGTTCGAACGACTGAAAAATGCCGGCTTAACATCCGCTTGACTCGAACGCGCCCCGACGATGTAGTGTAAAAATATTAAATGTACGAATGTTGTTGATGTCTTACGGGCGTCAAGATCCGCGGAACAATTGTATCGTCGCATGGATTTTTCTACCGGCTTCGTGTTCGATAAATGGTACTGTGGAGAGATTCTAGGTTATGTATTCTATTGGTATTCCCCACTTATTCGATACTAAATTATTGATTAATATTGAATATATTAATTAATTAATATATTGAAATTATATAAACGAATTTATACTATGTTTCGGATCGACGAATTTTAAATCGGAGCTTTCATACTTGCGTGCGTTGTAAATTAACCCTTCCCTATTACTTGCGGTAAGTTGATGCACTTTTCCTCATCCCACAACTTTTTGGAACCCGTTATAATGGCGGATTACTAATCTTTTTTTAATTCACGATCATCCATCATTTATTCAATATATACCTTGTTTGCTACAAATATTATAACAACGCTCGTTAAATGTCTGAATAACTGTCTTATTCTTACTTTTATAGACTAATATAAAACAGCTGCTCTTAGTGCTCCCCAAGTCTAGTATTGAAGGGGTAATTCTAGGGCACAAAGACAGGGTAAGCTGTAGAAACGAGGGACCAATTAACCATTGTTCGAAGAAAATTCGAGGTATATTTCGAACAACGTAAATAAAAAGAATATAAATATTCGCAATATTACTCGAACAAAATTTTATTCGAAAAATGCATTGACAATTTTATTCGAAAAATGCATTGAAAATTTTATTCGAAGAATGCACTGATATTCGAAAACTATACTGAAAATTTTATTCCAATAAAATTTTATTCTAACAATGCCGAATTATTGGTCAGGCGTGGACTGAAAAATAATTCCAAATATATTGACACGCATCCTTAAATAGCTAACAATCGAAATAATTCTCGCTTTTCCAGAGACGACCGGGCAAGGCGGGTCGCCGATGAAAAGGCAAGCGCAAACAAGCGCCACGGCTTACAATTGGCGTTCGTCAATCTCGGCATAATCAGCATCCCGTTTCCGACGACGCCGATGATTAAGTAGGAAGAATTCGCGGCGGAGAGCGGTCGACGGAGCCGGTGACCGTAAGCTTCTCTCTCGAGGCTTACAGTATCCAACGGCGCACAATGACTTACGCAATAACGGCGTCAGCTCTGATTGAATACTCTCTCTCTTACTCTCTCTCTCTTTCTCTCTCTCTTTCTTTCCTCTCCGATGGAAGGCAGTGTTTGGTCAACACGGTGAAACGACATTCGGATAATCCGGGCGGACGGAGGCGGTGCGCGCGGGCCGTGCCGGGTTGGGGGAGAGGGGGGGGAGGGGGGGACGTTTCACACCTTTCATCCGAAAACACGATACCGCCGATAAGATCCTTTCACGACGCGTCTGTTACGGTGCAGTTTTTTCGGGGCCCCTGTCAGGATTCCGAAGCGACGAGAAGAGAGGCGAACGGCCCCGCGGGGTGATCGGGGGGAGGGAGGGGGAGCGGCCGGCCGGCCAGCCTCGGTCCGGGGGATCGAGTTGACGGCCGTTATGGCGTAATCAGTCCTAATAAGGTATGCCGGAGGAGGGTCATAGAATGGCCACTTAATACAGAATAACTCCGTAATTCCGGGCCGTGACGCGGCCGTGACTCTCGAAAAACGGACGCGCGCGACGCCGCCGCGTTCGTTCGTTCGTTCGTTCCTTCGAGAGAGTGTCCGACGGACGTTGCCCGTCGCAATTACGTACCGCGGAACGCCTGTCAAAATATATTACGCACTTGGAAATCGCGTCATCGATAACGCCGGCGCGGCGATCAACGAATCGCGGGAGAGACCCGTGAGAAATGATCCGAGCGCGACGCGGCGATGTCCTCTGACAAAGTTGGTCGAAGTCTTCGAAATAGCGGCAAATATGTACATAGCATGTGTGTTGTATAGAAATGGGGGTGTTAAATGCTGTTTTATATTTTGAAGCATCGTGTATGGTTAGTGAGATATAGATCATCAAAGATTGATCAATTCTCGTGGTTGACTGTCATTTTAAATCTTTGATAAAAGAAGAATTTCTATCACAGAATTTCTTTAAAAGAGAAAATTTTTTTTTAAGAATTTCTATCACAGAATTTCTTTAAAAGGGAATTTCTGTTACAGAATTTCTTTGAAATACAATTTTTTTGTAAAGAATTTCTTTTAACCCCTTGCACTATAATAACGAGTCAGAAATATTATTAGTTTCTCCTAAATCGAAATGAAATTTACTTCGTTTGTCATCACAGTCTAGAAACGAAATTAAATAAAGACATTACAAAAAAAAACAAAAATTATAAAATAAAAAAATATTAAAAATAAATAAAGGGGTTAATCAAAGCAGCGTGGAAGGAATCGTAGTGCAAGAGGTTAAGAGTCTCTTTAACACAATAATTACCCCAAAACCACAGTAGATTAATTAAGTTTTGATACTCTAGTATATCATTCAACAAAGGATGTTTTTCGAAACATTTATAGAACGTTTCACCATCGAAACACGTAACAAAGATTACAAAGATCAACGGTTTACGGCGCGTCTCTTCGTCGTTTTTTTGCGTGACCCGATTTGTGCGGTAACCGAGTTTCTTTATTTGCACGTTAAACGTCCGAACAGTGTAAAAACGGGATTTTTAATTAAGCCGGTTTTTATCGTATCATAGATATTCAATATTTAAGCGGATTCGTACGAATGTGCAACAGGGGAAACTACGCGGTTATTCATTGGAATTCTATAATACGATTTTTTGCTACGGATTTGCGGCTACTTGAATTAATTATGTAATATTGATTGGATCTGGATTGAGACGAAGGTGCTCGTTTAACGTATTCGAGAAACGTAAAGAAGGTGGTATCTATAATTTTTGATTAATTGCAAAAAGTGAGAACAGGCTGTTATAAGTATGTACTATAGTTCTTTTAATGAGAAATCGTTGAAATTTTTACTGACTAAATGAAATGAATAATTTTAGAAGATGTAACTGAGAATTTATATAGAATATTAACTAAGAGAAAGACTGAGAATTAAAGTCATTTTAGTCAACAAAAATGGATGTTGAAACGTTTTATATAAATTTTAATAAACACTGTTATATTCACGAACTTAATCAATTTCTATGACAATTTCTATCAATTGTAAAATAATAATTAATTCTGTCACCTTAATTTTTCTTGTAAACTGTTCTATAAAAAAATGTAGAGAATACCTTGACTATTTTTAAGTATAATGTGCGACACCTAATCATGCAATTCGAATGTCTATTAAATACAGCATTAAATATACCAAGTGTACAGAAATTAATATTTATCGAAACATTCTTTCATTAACTTTCTATAAATTATTATTCTCATACTTTAATTAATCGTATAATTTAATTTTATTATTAGCGAACACATAAATTTCTGTGTTCTTAAATTAATATTGCTCGAAATATTCTTTCGTTGACTTTCTATAAATCATTATTCTCATGCTTTAATTAATTGTATAATTCAATTTTATTATTAACGAGCACATAAATTTTTATTCTATATTCTTGAATAAACTTGAATAAATTCCCTCGCTAAAAAGAAACTCGACATCGCCGACTAAAGCATTGATTTCCAAAGAACAAAATGGAAACACGTGCGCAATAAACGACATAGGTGTGCAGCGAGCGTCTGCCCCTAAACCGGCAAACACATTCGATTATAGAAGATTTAATCCCGGGCGGCGAATACGTCGCCTAATCGAATTCTTCGTACCCTCGGCCCGCTCCGAAACGTTAATGACTCATTAAGAAGAATTGCCCAGAGACAGTGTCCCCCGCCGCCGCCCACAGTACCAAGAGCCGTGCCCACTTTATCTTCGATATAGACTCCTCTCTCCGCGTTTACTATTAACTTTCCCGAACAACGTTACCCGATAGCATCGGGTCTCGGAGGGAGTAGCCTGATCCACATTATCAACCTCCTTGTCCTGGCGGCGCTCCGCGAAATTCGTTCACCGTAGACGTACGCGCGAGCGCGCGCGCGCGCGGAGGGACAGCGGCGGGCCGGGGATCGAAGAAGGGAAATTAAATCAGCGGGAACGGGAACGAGTCGATACACAACACCGATCGTGTGTACGCGATAGCTCGTGGTCGAACGTTATCGAAACCCTCCCCGGGTTACTCTACCGTGCGCCGCAATTTCGTGGATCATTCGTTTTCTGCGCGACGCGTCGTCCGACGGATAAAAAAGAAATATTTAAATCTGCTCGAATATGCGAAACGTTACACGCGCTATGGTTATTACTCGACAATCACGAATTTATGAAACTCGGCTCAACGCTGGAACAAATGGTCGCGAAGGGTGGTTCATTTACATTTGGCAAATGACAAGATCGTATTTATCGAAATACATGATTTTTGTTTATTTTTAAATCGTTCTCAATAATTGTAAAACAAAGTATTCTCGACATTTTGCCATATATAAATGAAATAATATAAATAAAAACCAATATAAATAAAATCCATAAAATATAATATATTTTAGTGGTAAAACGTGGACTGATCCCACCAGTGTACATCAAAATCAGACCAATTTATTAAATAATATCAGAATAGACACGACCGGTCTTTGAATTATTTTTACACCTCGCGGATAGCGCGATCACCGTTCGATAAATTTTCTGCCCGTCGCACGGTCACGAGGCTCGTCTCGGACTTTTGGCAAAGCGAGAATTAATTTCCGGCGAGCTGCTCTCTCCGGGCTAATATCGGAGCCGTGGCAGGGCGGACGGTTCCGTTAATGGAGAGCAGGCGCCATGCTCCCGGCTTCCGTCCGCAATTTGTTCGTTTTATCCGCAAAGAAAAAAAAAGGAAAAGGAAAAGGGAACGATTCGATCCCGGGGCCAGAAGGGGAAACTACTCACTTAAGATAGGCTATCTCTTAGAGGCCGGAGCAGGGAGGAGGCGTCGATCCTCGCGAGGCTGCCCCGTCGCCGCCCGAGTGGGCACGTCATCGTTCTAATTAATTCCAACGCCCCACGCCGATTGATCAAGATATTGTGGCCGACGCAATTAGCGGCCGGTCGTTCGACAGTTGATCGATGCACCGGCGCCACCGCACGCCCCGTCACCGCGTCGACGTCGACGTCCAACGGAGGAACAAGAAAAAAGGGGGCACTATCCCGAATGGGAATCGACACGTCGAAGGACCTACGGCGGCAAGGATCGCCCTGATATTCACCCTCGGATCCCGTTGACTAGATTATTTTGACTTGCGGTATAAATATTAATATTCGACTGGCAACAAAGTATTTTTCATCGCCACACATATAGAGCGTTGCGATAGTTTCGAGACCAAAATTACATTGAATATTTAAATTAATTTAAATTGTCGCATGTTTCATCAGGATATATGATATAAAAAATTTATATAAAAAATGTTATTTTTCTAAATATATGTATATATATATTTAATTATTTATTATAAGAACACTAAGAATATTATAATCGCGAACATGACGGAAACGAAGGTGAACACAAAGAACAGAAGAAAGACGCCTAAGCGGAGGGGAATCATGGCGCGTCCTTATTGCTAGATAACATTAAGGATTATCTTCAACAAAAAATGTGACGAACAAAATTGATAAATAAAATTGCAAAGTCAATCATTGCAATCCCGAGCATACTTAGAACAAATAGAGTAAAATCAAAGCGAAGAAAGTTCGTCGGCTCGAAGTATAGCGCAGCCGTTGTCGGGGAAAAGGTGAACGTCACGACACGACAACCGCATCGATGAGCCGACACGCCGAGACAAAGCACCTGGGAACCCAAGTTGCCTGGTTCCGCTTAATAGAATCGATCAGAACCGATAAAATTGCTTATCGTAAGACTGATCGAGGCCGACCGAGAACGAAGAACAGCTACAGTTTATGCTTTCGGACGAGCGCCCGATATATGTGGTCTGTGGACACTTGTCGCGGCTTAACTCTTTGCAGTGTTACGTCTTTCAGAGCTATGTTAATAACGACTATTTCGTCATTAATAATTATTTCCTTAATTATTATATGTAATAATGTAATTCTCAGATTTCGATGGCAGGTGATTCAAATTTTGTTTCGATTTAATAGAGTGAATATTTATTTAGTATTATTATTATATAGCTGATTGATAAAATTTGTTTATTATTATATAGCTGATTGGCAGCCATATTTATCGAGTGCTGCACTGTAGGATCGCTAAGGGTTAATCCTTTAACCCTTTGCACTCGAGTGGCGCCTCTGAAGCGCCAATGAAAATTGTTATATAATTGACAAAATAATATTGACATTATTAAATACCCTTATGTTAAAAGAATGACAGTTTTATGAGCCACAAGACTCAATCTCATATAGCAAATTATACTAAGTACTATACTACTGCTGGTCAAAGTAGCAATTTTGGATCTAAGCTTAAAATGGTTTCGAATGTAAAGGGTTAACTAGTCCGCGCGTGGTAGAACCAAAGTATATTGAATAATATTATAAACAGGAATATCGTTTAATCTACAGTGGTATTTGCGTACAATTTTATCTGTCCGGATCCGTATACAAGGTGTTCAAAAAGTAGCTCGCAATCGAAAAATCAGCGGTCGTTTGAAGCAGCGTTTTCTTTGACGCAAATTCAATCGGCGGCTTTGTTTACGATTTATTTACGAAAAACACTGACTAACGAGAGGCGAGCCCAGTTGGCGCAAGGTGGGTGGTCAACCGGAGGGCGAAGTACCCCAGCTCCCTTTATTCCCAATATTTTTTCTTTCATACTTGCACGCGCTATTTACGTGTTTTTCAGTCGCGTGAAACAAATCCATGGACACTTTGTGTAAAACGAGCGACAGGTGAAACAATCCGAATAACATTCGTGCGATACGAATATAGTATAAAGATCCAAAGATGATGTAAAAAGTAGATATTTTTTCAATTACAATATAAAATTGCAGAGATAATATAAAAAGTAGATATTTCTTCTATTATATAAAATTACAGAGATAATATAAAAAATAGATATTTCTTCTATTATATAAAATTTTAGAGATAATATAAAAAGTAGATATTTCTTCTATTATATAAAATTGCTGAGATAATATAAAAAGTAGATATTTCTTCTATTTTATAAAATTACAGAGATAATATAAAAAATAGATATTTCTTCTATTATATAAAATTGCAGAGATAATATAAAAAGTAGATCTATCTTCCATTACATCCTCTCTTTTTCATCGTCATCGAAAGAGTCGAATAACTTCATTCAGTACATATTCCTTCGTGTCAAACTTTGACGATGATACTATTTATTTTATCCGGTAATTCCCAATTTTTTGCGAGACACCGTCAAAGCACTCCCCGGCTAATTTACAATAAATAATGCATACGGGAGCGCAAGAGCGACTGGCATCGCGATCAGACCCTATCTGAATTTAAATCGCGGCAGATACCCTCGAATTACAAATTCCGGAATAAGAACAGAGAGAGAAAGAGCGAACCGTAATTAGCTGGCGGGGGCAGCAGCAATGCGAAAAGATCCGCGGCATATTCTCGCGCGGCCGCTGCCTTATTCCGTGTGTGTATGTGTGTGTGTTTTCCGGAGCCGCGGCGGCGGGAGGCCGTAAATTATCGATCCATTTAGAGAGCGCGGGGCTGGCTACTTTGATTATTAAACGCGTCTACATGACCCACAGTTCCAACCAATATCACTGTACTCTTATTATTATTGCATTCGGCCGCGGTGACCGGCCGCAGCCCGACCGACGCGACGCGTCTCGGCGCACTGCTCGATTCGGCTCTCGGCGAATGCATTAGGGTGTCCCATGAGTTTCTTCCCTTTTCTCGATGCGTGTTTATATAAAAACAGCCGCTTAAAGTCACTCATACCGTGACGCGGAAAGAACTTATGGGACAACCTTATAATTTGCTGGAGAGCGTCCAAAGACCTAACGTCATTAAACCGCGGATCTTTTCTAGCATTCCTACGGTCTCCACCTTTCAGCCAACCAACCGTTCGACATCTCATGGCTGCTCAAATATTTGACTCGCAGCCGGCCGCGTGCGTTCGCGCGCGCGCGCGCGGAATGAAACGCTCGCGCGGCCTCAGGATTTTCTGTCTCGGCGGTGTCCGGCGACCGAACCACCCACGCCACCGATAAAACTATTACTTTGCCGGGTCCGGGGCTCGTTCTTTTCCGAGAAGACGACTCCCGGCCAGCCCTCGCAGCCGCAAACCTAACTTACGACCTCGAATCTTGCCCCGGGACGTGACCTGGCGCTGTAACGCCGACGAGCATCGCGAATCCTTTTACAGCTTGACCCGGTCGCCGTTATTAAATGGACCGTAGATTTTCACGGAACCTGGATTAATCTTAACTTCGATCGTTGTCAGTGGATCGCGAAAGAAGCAGCCGAATCTATCAATCGCTCCACAGCAGTGGTGGTCCAGTTTTATGATTGTAGGTCATCGACTTCTTCTTGATACTAGGTCAAATATTATTAAGCCTAGAACTCGCGATTTTTATGAAAAGAAGTATTTTTCAAGTTTTTATGTTTTAATTTATAGAAAAATATCGAAATATTGTTATTATCTATTTGTTTAATTATTGTACACGCGTTGGTTGCAAGAGGTTGCGTCTAATCTTGATATCCTCTTCTTAGCAATTGTTTAAATTTTCTTATAAAAAAAGATCTGATGGATAGAACTCTGTATAATTATTTTTAAAAATCTTCTGAATATTTGACTTGTTATAAATTTGACACTACCTGTAATTATTTGAATCTACCCGTGATTTAAAAATAATTAAAACTATATTTAATCTCTCAACTGCGCCAGCTAATATATTAAAAAATCGCCATTAAAACCGGTTTTCTAAAATTCTATAATTTCCGCGTATTTCCGTATATATAATGTTCAACCTTATTATAAATTTTATAATTTTGTGTTTCGAACCCAGTGTCGCAGCAACGAATCCTCCAACACGAACAATATTTTGGCTTCGACAGCATCAAAGGATCACCACCGCCCAACAATAAATTTGGCGATATCGAGCATGAAAAATTTACTATTGGAATTCCCATGGACCGCAATGCGCTCGGATGAAAATCCTTGGGGAAGTTTGTTTTTTTTTTTGCGGGTCTGGATGATTTTTCGAGACTGTTCGGACACGGTTAGAAAGGCGAAATCCTTGGCGGTAATTGATTAGTCGCGGTGTAAAATGGTCCGTGTTCATGTTAATGCAAATCTCTGTTCGGGTTTATTGCGACTATTAAACCGTTTATAACAGCGCCGATTAAGAGAAACGTTTGTCCAAACGCGGCGCGGTGACCACGGCGACCGGACTGGCTGTCCGGCTTTTGATAGTCTTGTATCCGTTATCTCCGAGATCGATGTAGACCCGGAGGAATGTGTTTGTAATCGATTCAGTGATTTAGAGCGACGTCGATATCCGCGACATTCGGATTTTCGCAATTTAATTCGTGTCTAAGGATGATTCACCGTCGAACC
The DNA here is from genome assembly GCF_028453695.1 of Augochlora pura. Classification (NCBI taxonomy): domain Eukaryota; kingdom Metazoa; phylum Arthropoda; class Insecta; order Hymenoptera; family Halictidae; genus Augochlora; species Augochlora pura. The sequence goes on along the minus strand of NC_135777.1, from coordinate 20,962,054 downwards.
GGCCTGTAAATTGTGTCTGATTTCCAACCGGATTGTGATAGCTGTGCGGCAAAATTCAACTTTCGACAAATCATACGGTAACACTTTACCGACCGGTCGCAAATATTTAGTTTGATGTTAAATTTTCGTTTCTATTTTGATTTTATTCATTTCATTAATTGTGAGAGATATTTAGTAAATTATATAATAATAGGGAAGCTTGCGGTAGTACAATCTAACACGTTTTTCTTAATAATTGATGTTAAATTATTGGTTACCATGATAGCCGATTTATAAGCTATCGTGTAAGTATTTAAAAATCTTTTGCAACAAGTACGAAATGTTTCAGGGTAAATTGACTTGCACTTACCGATTCGAAAATATGCACTATTTGCTGGAACAATGACGTCGACGAACACTCCAGATCTTCGTTCGTTAATTTTAAAAAGTTATCCATTACCTTCTGATTACAAAGAAATAATTACAACTGAACCACGGACCTTTGTCAAAAATAAAAATTGTTTGCAACAGTTGTAGAAAGTAGAAACCAAATACGAAAAATTTCTTTATCAATAATTATTCCACCGGGCTCCCATAAAATGGCCACAAAATTTTTCTGCAAAAATAAAAATTGTTTGCAACGCTCGAAGAAAGTGGAAACTAAATACCAAGTTCTCTCCCGGATCACTTTAACAAATTGAACATAAGGGGGGGGGCACCGTATCCGGCGAGCATGTTCCAGCGAGCGAGTCGTCCCCGGTCTCTTTATCGATCCGGCACTCGAAAAGCCCGGCCGGAGGATCTTCAATAAAATGCTCCGCGAAAAGAAAAAAATCCCTTTGAAATCCTCGAGCGAAAGGCTTTGAAATCCACGGTCGGAGAGCGAGCTGTGCGTTCGCGCGCGCGGCTAACTAACTGGCCGCCTCTCTCTCCCCCCCCCCCCCCCCCCCCCCC